>NC_136765.1:25796991-25959491 GCF_947034865.1 Barbatula barbatula
ATATCATCATCATCATCATCATCATCATATTCTCTCCATGAAATGGGTAAGCGGTGTTTCAAAATGTTTACCTCCAAACTGAGTGACAAGACAAGAAGTGAAAAAGACCCAACACGACCGCTCGCACACAACAAACATGATAAAGACCGAACGGATTTATAATCTGATTGTTTTAATTTGCTTTCCGGGACTTCTCTGGGTCTGAATGAAACGATAAGCGCACCAGGTCATTTAATATTTGTTTCAGTTTTTTTCACGTTCACACAAATGTGAAAAACAGCAGTTGCGGTATTTTATCGTGTAAAGCAGCTCAAAAGGGGTAAAACCGATCTATTGTTGAAAGCAGAATAGTTGAGCGGTTTAAAAATAAGCAGATTTATCACGGCTGAACAGATCCAATCAGTGAGCATGTGGCTCGTTTCATTCTAGAGAACTGACGTCTACTGAGACGAACACTGATCTGGATTCACAACTGTGTCTTTAAACACACAAACACACAATATGGATTTAACGTTGTCACGAAACAGAGACGTCGTTCATTAATCAGTTCTTATCAAATATGCTGTGTAATTGACAAAGAATATTTGAGTTTAATTTCCAAACATCTTCACATTTACTACATTTAAATATTCAAACAGACTGACATTTAAAGCATATGTCTGTATTTCTAAGCTGTTGTTCTGTGGCTAATGTTTGGCTAGATACAGACACATAAACAACATCTGGTCGGCTGATGTGTTGATATGATAGGACTTGTATTTCTGCTTTAATGCTTGTTCAGGCAATTATACATTTGGATGAAATGACTTGAAATTTTCACTAAATGTCTTGCTCTTTTGACTTGTTTTTTTACACAAACCACCATTGCGGTATTCCTTTTGAATCTGAAGATAATTGTAATCCTGCTGTAATGGGAAATAAACAGTGAACTGTGTTTGTTTCACTTGTCAGTAGAATGTGATTCAATGAGAACGACATGAGCAAAAGAGTAAAGAAATCAAAGCGAGAGAAGATTATATGTCTTTACAGTCAGTGTATGACATAACCCGTTGGATTTAGAATACAGCAAGGTCACAGTCTGCCTATAATAACTTGGAATAACCAAAGACAAACAGGAACCTTTAATCCGACTTTCAGAAATAGGGAGCTGACGGATCAGCCAGCGTTCGTGTCCGTACGGTCATATGCTGAACACGCTCGGCCACATGAAAGAGCGCTGATGGAGACCGCCGAATCACAACGAGGAAAAGGCAGCGTGCCACGCTAAAACACCTTTAATAAAGTCAGCGTCAACTCGGTCCCCACGTGTTCCCCTGCAACATTTGGACTGAAGCATCATGGGATTCGACTCGCTGATGTCTTTTTTCAATGTTTTGCTTTTATTTATATCCTGTTCGTTTAAATAACATTTTAAGCAATTTTGTTATGTTTAATGTTTTGTTATTTATTGATTATATTAATATAAAGAGTTTGGTTCCAAAATGAGATGACTCCGTTTTTTTAGAAGTTATCATGTTTTTGTGTTAGTTTGCTGTATTTCTTGTGTTATTACGGCTTAAAAATGCACAATAAAAACATCAGTTTTTGAAATGATGAGTTATCTCATTTTGGAACCAAACTATTCATATGCAAGTCAAAATATATTGAAACTTAAATAACATGAAATAAATAAATGTAGTTCTTCAACCTAAGCCTCTTCTCAAGTTCATTGTTATAGCAAGATTTAAAAAAATGCTATATATTAATTTAGCTTTTATTTGTTCAGATTTTAAATTAAAAGAATTATTTTGAAGTTAACTTGAACAATAAACATCCCCTAATTTTCAGTAACTCGGGATGACAACAAATTATATTTTTTTAACTTGTTTTTTCTTCCAAAACTTGTCAGATGCTAAGGTGCTGTAAGTAGACTTTGACATGTTGGTGGTTAAAAACACTAGTACAGTGAGATTTCATGGTTTGATGAATGATAAAGATCACAACCAGAATGAGCTGAATTTGCCACACACACACACACACACACACACACACACACACACACACACACACACACACTTCATCACGCACACAATTTGTTGTTGTTTCCTGGAGCTCTGAGTACTTAAATGCACAACACAAGAAACAAAAAACACAGAATTAAAAATAAAGACGTAAACGTGCGACTGATGTACGGATACAAATGTAATTTATGTAACCAGCAACTAAACAAACCACACGTTGAGTTCAGTCTGGAAGGTCTTGTTTTGCTAAATCGTCAATTTTCACTTTCAACAGAACGAAAGTGCCCGGGTTTGGTCCTGTCCGCCAAGATTTATTTTCTCAAACAACTTGATGGTAAGTGACTTATGATGTCATGTTGTGTTTCTTGAGTTTGTAGTGTGCGTCATGTCCTCCTCCTCAACTCGTGTTTGTTTTCATTTTTTCCGTTTTTTACAAACGGCATCCAAGCGGCCAAACCAGCTTCTGTCTTCTGAAGACCTGCAGAATGAGATGTGAAATAAACAAGTCTCTCATGAGGTTGTAAAATGAGGCGAAACTGTTAATGAGGATGAATCAGACAGGTGACTGTGTGTGTGTGTGTTTACTACAGTAACCGTTATTCACGTGTGTGTGTGTGTGTGTGTGTGAGTCACATAAACTACATTTGGGCGAATCCACATCACAATAACATCATTAAGTAATTCACACCTAAAGATCTGTTGATATGAAAGATGGACTGCGCTTACACATACTTACCTAACACAACCCTACTTAAAATAAGTGTGCTATTAGTATACTACATAGAATGTACTTTCCGTCTACTACTGATGTATTTCTTAGAAGGGGCGGGTTTCATTTGTTTATTTAGAAAATTATATCTGATTCTGTAATTATTTTAGGATTATTGAAGGCTAGATAAAAACTCATTTGACAAAAATAATACTTGTCTTATACGGATAGAAAAGTCTGAGTATAATTGAATTATAGAAATAAAGTTCAAGTTTATAACTACGGCTGATCTTGATACACTTAAAAATCATTTTTTTTTCACTAAATGGAAACGGAGTATAAATAAAGTGCCAATATATAATATATAGTATGATGTTAAGTTCACTTCACTTAAAGGAAACCAATAGGCTACTTGCAGTATAAGAACTAGTATTTTACAGAGAATACACTTTATAGTGTACTTTCATCTACAAATAATGTGCTACAAGAATTGAACTGGTAAACTGTCTGTATGCTTATATAATAAATATACTTTTACTCGTAGTTGCAGTATAAATGTAGTTGTAAAGTATTTCTCAAAGTTTACAGCTGTTAGAAGTAAAGTCTAAGAGTACAGAAACGCTGTTGATTCAGACTCCTTCCACAAGATAAGTGAGCTGTTAGTCAGCTAAAAAAGACCAAGACAGATGTAAAGTCATTGAACAGTTGCAACAGCTTCTGTTGAGAGTTTCCCCAGAACGGATTTCACAAGCGCCTCGTGTCAGACACAAACATCTAACGTTCCAAAGTCCAGTGAGTTCCACCGGAGAGCCGGCGGTCAAACGGACACATCCCGGTCAGAGCTGACGCTTTCATAAGCGCAGTGGATTTGGTAAAAAAAAACCGTCTTTGTGAAATGTTTACGTTGACACTTTGCCCTCTGACCTCTCGTCTTCCTAACACTGTGAGAACAAGCACACTCGACACTCAATTAGTTTTCAGGTCAAGTCTCCGAGCACGCTCGCATTTCTCCTCCCCAACCCGAAGACATATAAACATCCTGTTAACAGAGTCATTACACTGATAGCGTAACCGTGACAACCAACATGCACATATCTGACCGCCCAGTGTTTGCTGAGAAACGAGATGTCACGTGTTTACAAATATGCTTTTTTGCTTAAAAATGTTTTTTTTCACGAGAAACTACACAAGTATTGACTCCAATGAAACATGAGATGTTTTTTGAGAGAGATGATCAAATACAGAAACGTAATTAAACGTAAATGAAACAATGGTTTTACTATAGTGTAGTAAGTGCATGTTGTTGTTTTTGGTAGTAAAACCATAGTTCATTTGGGCTTTCTGTGAAACCAAAATCAATGAAATTCTTTGGTCAAAGGTTCAGAAAGCAAATGAAGTTTATTCAACATATAGTATCGGTTCATCGATCACTGTTTGCTGCTCTTCGGTAAGAAAGTAAGCTCTCAAACTTCATTTAAAGTAACGACTGGTGACGTCAGGATAAAATAACAGGCAGCATATGCAAAAATTAATCCTAACTGGTCATAAATGCGTCTTTCCACGTGAGCTGGAGACGGAACCTTTTTGATGTTTGCTCAGCCTGTAACACATTTGTGATATTACTACACAATTGACTTTATTCGGATAACAAATGGTGCGCAGGTCTGGAAAGCGTTTGAGTTTAATAAAGCCAGACAGGCACCGCACAGGATTGTGTTTTTTCTTTGTGGTAGCGAGTGTTGAGTTTAATCAAGTATGTACAGGACATTACTGCTGGTGAACACATCTCAAGTGTGACGCCTCCATCCATATTTAGACGAGAGAGAATGATTTCTGTGCTAATAACTCAAATCTCACTGCGCAGGATGATAACAGTTCAAACACAAGTTACAGACACAAGACTGTAGGATGCGGGTAGTTGGCAGAGCATCACTGTAGGGTCACTGTAGACTGAAATACATCACCATCCAGCCTTACAAAATAATGCTTTATTCGAGTATGCTACTAATATACTTACTACAAACCGACTGTTCACGCGAGAACGAGAATTGTTTTCTTAAAGAATTGACGATATTTACAATTATATCAACAAAAAAACTGAATACATCTATCACTGAACAACAAAACAAACATTTGACAAAAAAATATGTACTAATTATTTCATTTAAAAATATATTGCCATAGCAGGACTGGTCCGTGGCATAGGCGGTTGCCTAGAGCGCAAAATGACCGGAGGGGAACCAGACGAGAGCTCCAAAAAATCTGGCACTTGAACAGCTTCTTGCATCATGATGCAATTAAAATGAATCATCTTAATGCGTTACGTAAATATGCACGTGTAACAGAAACCAGCTAGTGTGATCTGAGCAGGTAAACTTCATTTGGACGAGTCAAAAGATGCTGTTAGCGCGCCTGCTTTCCATGCTGGACTCCTCACTGGATTGAAGTTCGAATCCGACTTGCTTATTTTGCGCAGAGGTTACAGTATTATTGAGAAAACAATCTGTTTTATTTTATTTTCAACGTTATTTAGTGGGTAATTAACTTTTATTACAAATATTTGTTGTTATTTATTTACTTCCTATTTATTCCTATTACAACATCACTATCATAATTCATGTTATATTAAACTAATGTTTTTGTGTTGCTGTATATGACACTTCATTATAGTGTATAGTACTCACCCCAATGAGTATACTACGTTTACCTTGCTATTAGTATCCCTGACTTAAATATTATTTAAAAAGTAATATTACTTTGAAAACAAGTTCATATCCAAAAGTAAAGCGAAGGGCACAAACATCACACGCTGCAGGATGAGTTATGATGATGTGATGTTAGTAGTTTGTTCAGATGATTGTCTGATGTGTTAATATCTCAAAACATGTTTAGCGCTTCAGATATATATGATATGCCATTTAAACCCCCACATTCCTACAGCGCAAGAGCCCCATGGGTAAAGCTCTCACCAGGGCCGTTTCCAGGGGCCGGACGGGGTGCTGGGAAAGTCTCGCATGCCTTCCAGCTTGACAACGGTCAGAGACGGCAGGAAGCGCACGAGAAGTCAAAGCCGAGCATGACAGCGGAACAGAAGAGTGGATATTTAATCAACCACACGCCGCGTCACCTTTTGAATATTTGATGGCGCTTTTCTTCGATGATTACCTTCCCATTATGGTATCTTGTCAGCGGTTGAAGGGAAAGGCTTTGGTTGCTATTGTCTGGGCTCAGCACAGGTTTGGTGTCCTCCAGGGCCGGACTCTATTGTCAGTCTGTCAGCTGGCTGCTTTCCTGTTACCCCACCGTATACTCTCCGTTTCAGCAGCCCCTCGCTCGCCCCGCCGTTCCCTGGGGGCGCAATAAAAGGCAAGAAAAGGAACGGTGCGGAGCGAGAGTTTGTACCACACAGACCAAATAAATGAACAGCGTCTTGATCCCACACTTTAATTTACTGCTCGACATGAGCGAAAATGGATTATGAGAGAGAGAGAGAGAGAGAGAGAGAGAGAGAGGGGTGTCTCACACGGCCGGCCTCGCATGACAAGTGAATATTGTGATGTTATTAAAAAGGCCGTGCGTGTTTCTTTGAAAAACGTTTTATGATTGAAATTGCTTAAACTATTCAGTATTTGCTGCAGACACAATGTTCATTATGATGAAAAATACTGAGAATTTAATACAAAAATGATTAAAAGGACAGGAAATGTATTTGGATTATACGAATTTTATAGAATTACAAAATGTACCTTGCATGTCTTGAATGCAAATGTCACATTTAGCTTCTTCCAAGTAACATTTATTGAGTTTCTTTGTTGTGGTTTGAGCAACCACAACCGTTCCACAACAGAAGAGAAGCTCTAAGATCATTCAGATGACTGAACTCCAGACCAATAAAATCCCTCAAACACACTGGTGAGTAGAAATGTGTTCCACAGCGCCCGCGACATCCCCATCAAAGACTGCAGGCCATTCACGATAAGATCTGTTTGTGTAGGCCTCGCTCCACCAGCCCCGGAGAGAGAAAGACCTTCCAGTCTGTAAAAGGAAATATCAAACAGGCTGATGTCGTTTGTGAGGAAGTGCTTTTAGCTGATAATTATTGGCTGGGCGTGTGCACTTCCTGTTGGATGAGCCACCGTGCAAAATCACCCCAAAAGACCATTACTGGCATGTAAACTGTTTACTTAAGATACGTATTTACTCAGAGGAAAGAATTTCTCTGCATACACCTACTGACGGACCAAAGCGCAGTTTAAAGAATATAGTGCCATTTACTTTTAAATGTTAAAGAAGAAGTCACTCATTGGCTCAATAAATATATAATTATATGTGTAATCCTCTTGTCTGCAAACCTGCACTTCACCTGTCATTTCCAAATACCTCTCTTGTGGCGTTGATTGATCCGCGTGTACAGCCAATAAGAGAGCGCCCGTCAATCCACCTCGAAACCACCATGTTCACACCGCATGGACATTCATCACGCGTGGCATATATGATGAGCCACATCTGTCCTTGACAAGTATGAGTTTCAATGATATTAGGACCCTTTCCATGTTTGACTATCCGTAGAGGACACGTTTTTGTACTCCACGTCGAAGAGCACTGAAATCACTTGGGAAATATGTCGGCAACCGTGGGCCAAAACTGACCGCCAGCAATTCATCTTGTGCTGCCGTCTAATATTATATTGTTTGCAAACAGCGACAACTTCGTTGCAGATATGAGACGCATCGGCTTTTCATTCACATAACTAGGTAGAGTTAATGCAAATGAGTTTTTTGGCCCGATGCCAAAGTTACTTGCCGATCCCTGAGTAAACGTTATGGTGATGTTTAGCTAAAAAAGCGAAGCCCCGGTTGGTGTGTGTTAGTTTGCACAGTGGCCGGTCATTCTCGCCGGTCCAATATTGCGGCGCGGAAAGCACAGCGTTCGGTCTCTGTAGGAAAAATGCCTCTCAAATCACGTTGAGCAGGATTATGGAAGTTTTTAGAGAAACATTTGTGAAGCGCTGTTTTCGCCCATTACGTGTCTTTGTGAAATTGAGCACAAACAGACTGTGTAGAAAATACTCAAACTTTATGCTAAACAAACATCAAACATATGCCATTCACGTCACATCCATCCGTTTGAGTATTTGAATCCCTTATTTTCACATTAAATGCGTTGCATGCTTTTAATATCAGGCTACTTTACTTTATACATAATATTGTACACTTTGTTTTATTAACACATTACATTGAGTGTGACTGTAGATTATGTGTCAGTCGAGAGATGGGATGCACCGATATTGGATTCATTTAACACCATCTGCATATCGTCAATAGCATGAAAAGGCCGACACTGCAAGGAGGCAAAGAGTTGCATGTCTGAATAATCCAACGCTTTTCTCGGAGCAAAATAATTAAATAGCAACAGCACAGACTTTACTAACGTTTATTAGAGAATTGTTCAATTTTAAGTCAAATATCAGTTGAATAATGGAAAAATCACTTTTGAAGATTGATAACTTGTTCCTTTCTTAAAATGTTAAATGGATCCAATTCATGTCCAATAAAATGAAGTGAATGCAGAAGAAAAAAACTAGTGTTGTAAAGTACTATGCAATTGACAAATGTCGGAATTGGACGATAGTTCTTTGTAGATTTATGAAGTTGATTTATAAAGAAATATGAACTTGTTTGACAATCATTATTTTTAGCAGCGTGGCTTAATTTCATGATCTTGACAGACAGTTTATTTCATAGGTTACTCTGGATTCACTTGATGATTATTTCTCTGCTGTACTTTTGAAATCCATCCGCTCCGTGACAGATCTCATTGCCTGTCCCAAAGGATTTACTGTAACCATATCCACTCGACCTCTGGGACCACTGTCTAAAGATATGACACTATTGTTCTAGCACATTCACTAATTTACTATTGTCAGACACTACGGCCGTGGGCATTAGAGAGGATTATGTATGTTTTTGTTCATCACGATTGTATTTTTTTCCACTCGGGCATTGTGGCCGCAGCTGTCGAGCTAATAAACGGTGGTGAAATATTCATGCCGTGTTCTTTACAGTGAACTCTGACAGCGGTCAAGCCCAGCAATATAACGAGAAGTGAATAAAGTGTCAGAAGCCGGGTCACGACCTGCACACGTGGATCCCTTTCAGGTGAGCTTCAGGTTTTTCTTTCAAGCGTGTAGTAACGGATTAAACACGAATGCGTGCTGTCATTATGGCATTATGTGTTATTAATATCTCCCCTACTCCAGACTGTATTAGTTAGATCAAAGCTCAGACGTCCGAGTTCAAAGACCAGTACGAGTCGGAACAGAAAGCGGGTTTAATGGCTGTAATTAGGGCGGTTTGACACATAACTGACATCACGTGACATCTGAGCATCTGCTAATGCTGAGTAACTGAATGACGGGAGAGTTTCTTAAAGTTAACATGTGAACGGATAGAAGCTGACCCGAGGTGATAGTCCGCATTAAACCACACGTTCAAACGCGCATCTCTACGTCTTGTGTTGACTCGCAGCCTGGAATTCTAATGAAGCCCTTGGCAGAGTATCATCTCACGTGGCCGGGCCCGACGACCCCCTCCGAGGTCCAGGTGGCCCATCTGCGCTCATTCTCTCTTCCTCTCTCTCTTGCCCACCGACGTTTCTGACCCAGAAAGAGTCCGACTAATTATATCGCATTATCAGCACTGCTGCTTTCCCTCCCCGATTTCCGAAAAGGTTGCGAAAATCCCAGCCACCCGAATCAGAGAGTGGGCATTAACCTCTGGCCCCCATGTGATGTGTGTGGCGTTCTCACACCCAGCCGCGGGCCCATTAACACGTCGCTGCTAAAACAGAAGCTGTTTTGACGGCCTGAAATTATCCCTAAGTGACGCTCGACAATGTCCTTCATTGTGTCCGTCAAAAGCGGGGGTGGCCGGGGGGGAGAATCCCAGCTGACATTTTCATGTCACCCCCTCCGTTCTGGACCCCCGCCTCCGTCCCAGCACTTCTCTGCAGAACTGAGATAATGAGAGGCCATTCAGCAGAAGTCCGGTGGAATTACACGCTCCACGTCGGCAATCGCTAATTAAGTCGTCAGTGGCGATTCCCGTTCACGAGCGGCCCAAAGCTTCCGCTCGGTGAGGAATGTCATTAGTTTATGTTCACCGCTAAAGGTTAAAGGCTTGTGAAGGGCACGCTGAGTGTTTTTCTCTCTCGGTGAGATGTTGCTTTAATTGCTGCATGTTTGGAGCTGCAGGTGCGTGTCGGGCCTCATTTGGCGTTGGCAGTCGGAGATGGAGGCCTGTTCTCCTGGCTGGGTTTGAATGAGCGCTCAGTGTTTGTCTGCTACCTGTTTTGTACTTAATAATCTTTGCTTTATTCTCTCCGTACATGACACAGATTTCCAACGAAGCGATTGTGAAGACACGGCGATGGACCATCACCAGTGCGGTGAGGTGCAGAGACGTTTGTGTATTTTCTATCAAACGTTTCTTGGTATATTAAAGCGGTACGTGTTATCAGCAGGTGTTCACTGGGATGTGGCGTTGAAACCAGATACACAAACAAAGACACAACATGTAGGCAAAATGTGACATTCATTACATGACATTCTGAATCATTCAATATAAATATCATTATTGTGTCAAACGAGTTCAAGCTCAATCTGTAAAATATTGTGTTTGCAACACGAAGGTCATGAGTTCCATTCTTAAAGCCTGGAATACACCGCACCACTTTGAACAGATTCTTGAAAAGCTAGACGTCACGCACTTGCAGATGTTTTGAAAGTTTGCAGAGAGAAAGAGGGCATCACATCCGAGTAACCGTCTTCTAGTGAGATCCGGCCTTAAAGAACACAGGTACTGACCAAAGGTATATGTTGTAATGCACTGAAGTCACTTCTGATAAATGTATTTGCCCAACGAAACAATGTAAACTCGACACATCACAAAAACCAGTGTGAGACAAACTAAAGGCTGTGTTTGGTTCTGGATCATTCACACGTCTGTTCTAAAGTGTTTATTTGCGGATCTGTCGCTGGAACACAATCTCATTTCAACTGATGACCTGAATCACAATGGAGGAGTGAAAGGAAATTGATTTAACAAGTTCACTCAAACTTGAGAGCGACCCCATAAGTCATAAAAGTCAAAGACTCCTGGAAGTGCCTTAATCCTGAGACTTGGCATCAAAGAGAGCGAGAGAGAGAGAGATCTGAGAAACCGCCACCACAAGCTCACATCAGCTCATATGCAGACATCACGCACCCGCGTTCACCCGTCAGATGAGCACTCACATGTGTACGTCAACACGTGTATTTCAAGTCGCCACACTGAAAACACGCTGTTGATATTGTTTGCTGAAAAACTGTCATAAAATAATTGTATAAAGCCCTGATTGAGTTTATTCGCTCAGTACCGTCAAACAAAATGACTCTGATATCAGACGACAGGCTTCTCTGTTAGCTGACATTAGTGAAGCTTCATTGAGATGAATGTGACTCTTTATGTGTCTGGACCAGGTGCTGATCCGTTCTGTGCCGACGGCCTTTCTGTATTCATTCAGCTCTCAACCTCGACTGAAAATCAGAGCACAAACATTGATGAAAGGTGAGATTTATTATTGAAATTGTTCATAGAAGAAAGAAGATTACCAACCACCCAGAAACCAGAAAAATCATCTGTTTTACAGACAGTTTTACTATGCTAACTGCACAGATAACAACATTTGGTGGTTTAAATATCCATGTGAGGTCTCTCTTCAAGTTTTTAAGCATTTATTTTTAGTGCATTATTTTTCATAGTCAGGTAAGAGCCATTTTCAGGATTGTCACATCCATAACGTACATATTCCTCATAAGTGGAAACATGAAAATTAAAATAAAGTATTTATTTAATGTTCTATAAAGAGGCATTCATCGGGTATTATTGCTTCAGGTTTGTGCATTTTCTTTCACAGAAATCCTCCCAAAAACCGCGTTCTTTTTTGTCACATCCATAAGGCATGTTCATTTCGCTTTTTTAAAATAGAAGAATTGTTTATAGACTGAAACTTTTTTATCTTTAGACTCTATCAACAAGGGTATATTGAAGCATAAACAGATGGTTCAATATATTCATAACAAAGATTCTCTCAGCGTTTTTATGTCACGTCCATAACGCTGGAATTGCCCAGTCTTGTTTATTTATGTTTTTATTTCCCCTTTGAGCAACTTTAGAAGAAACGTCCAAGACGACGTTGATGCTTAAATTAAACACCGCAGAGAACTCCATCAAATCTCCATCAAAAATGAGTTTCAAGAAACTGAATATGTCATTATTATAAAAAATCGAACCTGTTCATTTGTTGCTTTCACTTTTGGCAAAGCAGTAACCAATTACAATTCTGCTTATTTGTCAGGGAACACTAGCCCGTCCGTGCAGTCGTATTAAAACCTTAGACAAACAAACATCTGGACACTCGAGCCGCTCTTGTTTGCCTCTCTCATGGTTCCACTTTTTCTGTAAGAAAGCAGAGAGAGATTCGGTTACGTAGTTTTCAGTTTGTGTTTGGACACATGGAAACGCTTCCTTCGGATGAAAATCAAGTGTAAGCGCTGTGATGGTGCGGTTGATTTCTGTCCGTGTGTGTGTGTGTGGCGGTCAGTGTAAAATCTCTCGACCGTCTGAATGGAGAAGCCGAGCATCTGATGGGCCTGGTTTTGTTTCGTATGTTGTTCGTCGATGAGCCGCTTTGACCTTGTTAACTGTTCCATGAAATGTGCATTTGGGAACAGTGTAAACCTTCTTCAAACAGGACAAGCACTGTTAGACAACAGAACGCTCATTGTGTGATAAATGCTCTGATAATCTCTCTTTTCATCTGAACCATCAGCTGCGACCAAACAAAGCTTGCGTGAAGATAGCGAAGACGTTTGTGACTCGACATGGCCGAGCTGTGATTGGATGGAGCGTCGCATCCCTGCGTTCACATCCGAGGAAGGCAAAATATATCACAACTCTGAGCAAGTCTGAAGGTGTAAGAATGTGGATTGAAGAGGTAAATTCATCTGGATTTTTGTTGATATTGAGATCTTCACAAATATTGACTTTTGATGTCAGACGAGACAAATCTGAGCTCAGTTTGACACACTGTTGACGTCTCTTCTCAAACTCCAATGACAGACACATTTGTCACATTTCTGACTCATTTCTCAGGAGAAACATCTGAAATGCACACGAGACTTCCATTTGCTCTCCATTGATGCTGATTGATTTCCAGGAGAATTTTTTTAGAAATCTCATCCGTGATTTTTCATTAATAAGAAAGAAACACTTTCCCTTTAAATCTTCTTCTTCTTCGGCTCAGGTCTTTTCTGCACATGTTAGAATGCAAATAAAAATAAAGATGCAGATTGAATTATTGGCCATATCAGTATCAGCAGTCATAGATACCTATGACATTAAAAATGACCATAATTCATCGTGCATTCCTATTTTTAATTAGTTCATTTCTAATTAATTTTTATTTTATAATAATTTATATTATAGCGGATAAATTATGAATCATTTCCTCTGGTTGAAGCATTTCGGCTGCATGCTGCTCACAGTTCTAATCCAGCACAGTTGTGTCTTTCTGTCGTGATCTTTCACTTTACTGATATTAGCTAAACATTGATGATGTAGATACAGTATGTAGATATTTATGATTGTGTGAATTATAGGAACAAAAGCACATTGTTTGAGTCTGAATGCTTTCTGTCTTGAGAACATTATTCTGGGTTGCTCTGGAAGAACATCTATCATTTGTTTATTACATTTGCATTTGCATTTGCATTTATTCATTTGGCAGATGCTTTTATCCAAAGCGACTTACAAGTACTTTTTATAAATAAAACAGTGTAAAACGTGTAAAAGTTAAAGAATCTTTAATCAGTTCATGATTTTCATGGGGGAAGAATTTTCATAGATCTCAGAAAATGTTATATCAATATCTAGATGCTGTATATCGGCCGATATATCGGTTATCGGCTGCCAATGTTCAAGAATATAATATATTCATATACATATCAGTGCATCCTTAAATAAAAATGATCTTATTTCTGAGCGAGAATAGAATATCAGCTCTGTGTCTGTGATTTCAGCTCATCCAAACTCATGCAGTGCATGCTGGGAAGCTTTCAAATTGAATTGAAGGAGATCTTGCGTGCTGGAAGATTTCGATGTTTTATGTCAATATGCATTCACGTGTGCAGTGGTTTACTTTTTTTCATTCAAGCATTTAGGAATAAACCTTCATATCAAAAGGTTTTTACCATCATAGGAAACGTAGCCTGTAAATAAAGTGTATCTTAATGTTTGTTTGTGTGTCACGCTTGACTTTGATTTCTGAAGGATGATAGTGTGACGTATGACAGGCTCACATTAACGTCCTCTCCTGTAACGGCGATATGTTATGATAAAGAAGGAAACCATCGTCCATGTGTCATGTGGTTAAAGAGAACTTTGACAGAATACCGTGGTACTCCATGGTTCTACTATGGTACTGTATGGGTACAAAAAATGATCTTTCATAGACCTCAATGAGAGCAAATGTGTCCAAAAACAAGATGTAGAACTTTGGCAGCACCAAAGCATATTGGATAATAAGGTATTACCACGGTATTCAATGTTTTTGCTAGTGTACCAGTGTGACAGTCATACGGCCAGGGCAGGTTTCAGTCTGTCATTTGAGATGGGCTTCAACGCCATCCATTGAAAAGACACAATAAAGCAGATCTGAGTTCCACAGTAATAGATGTCACATGTGTGTTAGTCTGAAGATCATGAACTGTTAGTAAAACACACGCTGGAGTCCAGCTGCTCAATTCTCAAAGTCATTTATTAGCACACGTGGCTTTCATTATGGAGGAATTTGTTAAATCGAAATGGAAACCGGTAGCAGTTGAATAGTGAAATCCAGCGGGACACATCACCGTTCCTGTAGTTTACACCACCGGTGCTCTGTTTGTTGGCGTACACGTGTGTCTTTAGACCTTTCTTAGTGTAATGACTCTGTGTGTTCTTCAGCTTATGGACCTAAACGATAAGTAGGTCCATCCGTAAAACATCCCAAATGAAATATTAGAAGAAAGTGACAGGTCTGAAAATAACACAAATATTCTTGACAAGGATGTGTTTGAGATGGATGGAATACTGGGTCAGAGACACATTAGAGGATTTGGTGTGACATTGTTTATGAATGCCGTGTTGAAAAAGAGTCGAGGTGATGCTTTCTCTGAAGGTTTGGCAGAGGATATTGTTTGTTTGGCAGTGGACTCGGCCGGGTCTGTGTAACCGGACAGCTTTACACCTGCACTTTAAATGCAAAGACTTGCGTAAGACAGAGAAAGAAAGATTGTTGAAGAGTTCCATCACGGCAGGTGCACACATTTTTGAGGTCAAATATTATCAATTGGAATTCATATTGATTTTATATAACAGCAATAATCTCCGAGCAACATTATTTCTTTTACATTTGGCACTCTTTTACCCAAAGTGCATTTAATCTATACATATCTTATTAAATATCTGTTTCAAGTCATTTCCAAAATGATTAAAATTGATGTTTTTAACTTTTCTTATGAATATAGCTCTGAAATAAAAATCTATTAATTAAGAGAGTTTGGAGCTTATGGTTATCTTCATTTGTTTAGCTTGAAACAAAACTGTGTGTAAACATCTCTGCAGCAGTCCACCGCAGCCGAGCAAAAAATATCATGTCTTATAGTTTGTTAATTTGTGTATTATTGCTGTGCTGATGTTTCCACTTCCTTTGGGTTTTTATGTTTTTATTATTGCCCGAGAGAGAGCCAACGTCCACACATTTCAACATCTCAGTTTTTCCCTGCACACGGTCCCACCCCAATGTGTTTGTTGTTTTGGATACATGTTCTCTTTGTGTGTGTTTTCTTTGGGGTAACAGTATGTTTACCAAAGTGTAACTCAGGTAATGAATTCCAACTCATGACCTGAAGGCAGAGCTTAGGTCATAATGAACAGTACGCCATAAACATTCACATTACCTGACTGACTGCATCACTTCCTGTTGACACACAGTCAAAGCATCATCACACCACATCATAATTGCCTGGCACTACACCACAAAGTTAATGCCAGATTAGTTTGTCATATA
The DNA here is from genome assembly GCF_947034865.1 of Barbatula barbatula. NCBI lineage: Eukaryota > Metazoa > Chordata > Actinopteri > Cypriniformes > Nemacheilidae > Barbatula > Barbatula barbatula. Next base: position 25,812,850 of record NC_136765.1, read on the forward strand.
AATGAAACGCCTGAAAAATCTGTAGAATAGTAAGTGTGTGTGTAGTACTCACTACTTTTACATTTTTTAAAGTGGAACAAACTGCCAGCCAGGACACCCTAGTAACACCTTAGTTACCACCCAGAAAATTCTAGAAGCAGCTTAGCTATTCACTAGCACCCACCCAGACTGCATTAGCAACCACATCGCAATGCACTCAAGCTCTGCAATACCCTAGAAACAGCACATCTATCCACTAGCAACTGCCCAGAACACCCTAACAACACAAGAACTATCCTCTAGCAACTGCCAAGAACACCCTAACAACACCCTAGAAACAGCAGAACTATCCACTAGCAACTACCAAGAACACCCTAACAACACCCTAGAAACAGCAGAACTATCCACTAGCAACTGCCCAGAACACCCTAACAACACCCTAGAAACAGAAGAACTATCCACTAGCAACTACCCAGAACACCATAACAACACCCTAGAAACAGCAGAACTATCCACTAGCAACTACCAAGAACACCCTAACAACACCCTAGAAACAGCAGAACTATCCACTAGCAACTACCCAGAACACCCTAACAACACCCTAGAAACAGCACATCTATCCACTAGCAACTACCAAGAACACCCTAACAACACCCTAGAAACAGCACATCTATCCACTATCAACTACCCAGAACACCATAACAACACCCTAGAAACAGCACATCTATCCACTATCAACTACCCAGAACACCATAACAACACCCTAGAAACAGCACATCTATCCACTAGCAACTGCCAAGAACACCCTAACAACACCCTAGAAACAGCACATCTATCCACTAGCAACTACCCAGAACACCATAACAACACCCTAGAAACAGCACATCTATCCACTAGCAACTACCCAGAACACCCTAACAACACCCTAGAAACAGCACATCTATCCACTAGCAACTACCCAGAACACCATAACAACACCCTAGAAACAGCACATCTATCCACTAGCAACTGCCAAGAACACCCTAACAACACCCTAGAAACAGCACATCTATCCACTAGCAACTACCCAGAACACCCTAACAACACCCTAGAAACAGCACATCTATCCACTAGCAACTACCCAGAACACCATAACAACACCCTAGAAACAGCACATCTATCCACTAGCAACTACCAAGAACACCCTAACAACACCCTAGAAACAGCAGAACTATCCACTAGCAACTGCCCAGAACACCCTAACAACACCCTAGAAACAGAAGAACTATCCACTAGCAACTACCCAGAACACCATAACAACACCCTAGAAACAGCACATCTATCCACTAGCAACTACCCAGAACACCATAACAACACCCTAGAAACAGCACATCTATCCACTAGCAACTACCCAGAACACCATAACAACACCCTAGAAACAGCACATCTATCCACTAGCAACTGCCAAGAACACCCTAACAACACCCTAGAAACAGCACATCTATCCACTAGCAACTACCCAGAACACCATAACAACACCCTAGAAACAGCACATCTATCCACTAGCAACTGCCAAGAACACACTAACAACACCCTAGAAACAGCACATCTATCCACTATCAACTACCCAGAACACCATAACAACACCCTAGAAACAGCACATCTATCCACTATCAACTACCCAGAACACCATAACAACACCCTAGAAACAGCACATCTATCCACTAGCAACTACCCAGAACACCATAACAACACCCTAGAAACAGCACATCTACCCACTAGCAACTACCCAGAACACCATAACAACACCCTAGAAACAGCACATCTATCCACTAGCAACTGCCAAGAACACCCTAACAACACCCTAGAAACAGCACATCTATCCACTAGCAACTACCCAGAACACCATAACAACACCCTAGAAACAGCACATCTATCCACTAGCAACTGCCAAGAACACACTAACAACACCCTAGAAACAGCACATCTATCCACTAGCAACTACCCAGAACACCCTAACAACACCCTAGAAACAGCAGAACTATCCACTAGCAACTACCAAGAACACCCTAACAACACCCTAGAAACAGCACATCTATCCACTATCAACTACCCAGAACACCATAACAACACCCTAGAAACAGCACATCTATCCACTATCAACTACCCAGAACACCATAACAACACCCTAGAAACAGCACATCTATCCACTAGCAACTACCCAGAACACCATAACAACACCCTAGAAACAGCACATCTATCCACTAGCAACTACCCAGAACACCATAACAACACCCTAGAAACAGTACATCTATCCACTAGCAACTACCCAGAACACCATAACAACACCCTAGAAACAGCACATCTATCCACTAGCAACTACCCAGAACACCATAACAACACCCTAGAAACAGCACATCTATCCACTAGCAACTGCCAAGAACACCCTAACAACACCCTAGAAACAGCACATCTATCCACTAGCAACTACCCAGAACACCCTAACAACACCCTAGAAACAGCAGACCTATCCTCTAGCAACTACCCAGAACACCCTATCAACACCCTAGAAACAGCACATCTATCCACTAGCAACTACCCAGAACACCCTATCAACACCCTAGAAACAGCACATCTATCCACTAGCAACTACCCAGAACACCCTAACAACACCCTAGAAACAGCAGAACTATCCTCTAGCAACTGCCAAGAACACGAAACATTCAAGCAGCAGCCTAGCAGTTTACTAGAAACTTCCCAGAATTGCTTAGCAACCACACAGCAAAACCAGCCTTCTTCTACTTAGACTCTGGCTACACTAGTGCGTTTTCATTTGAAGATTTGTTTTAAAAATACTCTTCGTCCACACTAGCGTTTTCAAGTGTTTCACAAACTCTGTCCATCTCCATGTGCTGCGCATGAGTAAAACCTAAGACACGTCAGCATGTGTCATATCTCTCAGGCGTTTATTTACTTTCTGCATTATGGTGTCGTGGCAATGTGGAGCAAAGACACAGTTTTTTAAATAGACGGACAATGAGGTAACTCTCCTTCTGCCAAACAATAACTGTGAGTAATTAAATAAGATTAAAGTCGCCATGACATCAAACAGGATAATTTTAAGTGTTGCGGTGTTTATTATAAATGATTTATCCATGCACACCACTATTGTAATCTTTCGTAACAAACATGAAGCTCCTCCCCCTCTAAACAACAACTCTTCAACACATGACATCAACAACACAAAAGAGGTAGGATTATACTGACTGACCAATGGCCAGACATTTTAGCCCCTCCCCTCCAGGCCCCACCAACAAAAACACAAATCTAAAAGGGAATGTCAAAATAAAGCCCCGCCCTAAATGTTTACAAATTTCAGAAGCCGGTTCATTTGGAAACACTTCACAATACGGAAAGAAGTCAATCCCAACTTCCGATTCATGGTGACTTTAATGAAATGAAACAGGAGAGCAGCCGAAACAACAGCATCACATGATGGAAAACACCGCCCTACCCGTTTCCCTCATCCACAATTCAAAGCGAAAACGGCGTTTTCAAATGTATCCACTTTCAAGTGCACTTTTAAAACGCTCGTTTTAAAAAGATGCGTTTTCAACACACTCAAAACGCAAGAAACTGCATATCTGTCTCCTAGCAAACTCTTAGCAACACATCACATGTTGTATCACTGCAAACCAAAGCACTTCATTTATCATGCCATGTTTCTTCTGTTAGGAGCACAAATCAAGATGCTATTGGTGTCTTCTCATGATGTTTGCCGGAGAATGTGTCTGATATCCTGTAGGCCGCTCCTCCAGATGATTTAAACCTGTTCCAAGAGCACTTTAATCCCAGACCTTCAGATGCGAAACTGTAAAGCATTTCTTTACGAGACACTTTCATGCATTTGGCCTAATGGTTAGAGTGTTGGGCTTGTGATCAGAAGGTTGCCGGTTCTAATCTCAGTGCCAGCAGGTCATGACTGAAGGGCCCTTGAGCAAGACACCTTACCCCTGATTGCTCTGCAGTAATGTGTCACTGTAGAAAACTACTTGTAAGCATCTGCCAAATGAGTAAATGTAAATGAATCAACGTGCATCCTTAATAAATTCATTCTATGATTTTTTGGAGAGCACGAACACATTCCACGCTCGGCTGAACTTGAGACGGCTAACAGATAATGTGCAAAGTATGCATACTAGAAATGTTTGCATACCTAACAAACAAAAAGGTGCTTCAAGAGGTTCTTTGATGCCAAAGAAAGAAGAACCTTTTGGTTCCATAAAGAACCTTTAACAGCTGAAGAACCGTTCTGTTTCACAAAAGGTTATTTGTGGCGGAAAAAGGTTCTTCAGATGATAAAAAAGTAAGAAAGAGATGTTTCTAGAACCTTTGACTGAAAATGGTTCTCCTATTGCATCGCTGTGAAAGCACCTTTATTTTGAAGAGTGTACATGAGATGAAACGTGTAAAAGCAGATGATGTCTGAGCAGAACTCAACCTTTCTGAACCTTTAAGCAGCAGGTGTGCAGGTGATCTTCAGTGGATTTATGGAGTTCACACACTCAGCATCCGTGAAACCTCAAGTGAAATGTTTTGGGTTGATACACTAATGCAATGACTTTACACACACACATTTGAAACAGTCCAAACACTTTTTCAGGGCTGGTGTGTTGTTCCAAACGTGGCCAGACACACACACACACACACAAACCTTTATATTTCTGAACATCTGCACATCTGCTGGTAAAAGGAAGAAAACAGGAATGCAAATCACAGGCGAACATCTGCTGACCACAGGCCAGAGCCCAACCCTAGAAGAATAAATAGTGTTGGCCGTAATCATCTACAGATATTGATTTTAGATGGATATCGAACAGACGCAGCTGCGTCAGGCAGAGAGAGACCACATACAACGGACTTGCTTTCATGTCTTATGGATTCGAGCACTAAACGTTCGTGAATTGACAAACAAAACAGAGAGATCTGTGGGAAATGTTTCGTAAAACAACAGGTCCAGATGTTGGACTCGGAGTCGTGGTAGTAAAACACCACAACCACTGAAAAAAGAATTCAAGGTTCCACAATTTTCATGTCAACAGATGTGTGCGCTCTCTCTCTCTCTCTCTCTCTCTGGCCTCAACGTTTCTCTTGTTCTGAAAGTAAATTTAGTCGAACCGAACCCCCTCCCTGCGCTGTTATTAATCGGCCGCAGCTGTGAGTCGCATGTTTGAAAACACGTACTGTCACCAGGCCTGTGCAAAAATAAATGGATAATTTGGGGCAATTGTCACTGAGTGTTAAAAAGACGGAGTGTTTTCAAAACTTTCACCGCAATCATATTTCTTCACCTGGTACGACTTAAGCGCTCATTTGAAAAACTCACACGTTCTTACACGTAGAAAGAAAGAAAGAAAGCATTAAAACACTGTGTCTGATGAACAGAAAAGCTTTACAGGTTTATACAAAAATACTATTCTGTCATCATTTATTCTCTCTCGTTTGTAAATCTGTATGCGAGTCTTGCTTCAGTGGAACACAAATTAAGATATGTTGAGAAATGTCTGAGTGGTTTTGTGTTCATACAATGGAAGTCAATGGGGTTCAGTACTTTTCAACTTTCTTTCGTTTTCCGCAGAAGAAATTTAATTTAATGGGTGAGCATCCTTTTAAAGGCTGTGTTTGGAATAACGCAGTCCGTGGCAAAACTCTGTTTTGAAAAGTGGTGGGATCAAAACAATTAACTTTAATAAATTGTTTCTGTTACGTTGGGAATATTTATCATATATAGTGGGCGGTTCGTCCATTGCCTACTACGCTTTTTGACTCCAGCCCTCACAGTATGTCGTTCCCAACCTGGCATTTAGTGAAGGTCACTTGGCTATTGCATGCACTTGAAAAGCAGTTTATTCCAATGACTAAAAATGTCACTGGGGGTTACGCATTTTTGTGCTCGGACATTGGATGCACAAGCAAGTGTGGTGAACGCGGATGATGCGTGCATACATTTCGGAGTCTTCCGTAAAATTGACTTATGAGTGTGAGCAAAGGGAGTACTTGCATTTTTCACCACTTTTAGATGTTTATGCCCATACACACCTTCCGCAAGAATTTCTGAATTTCTTCGAAAATGTGGCGGGGACATGTCCCACCCGCAAATTACGCCAACAAGCGTAGTACTTTTGAACAGTTTTAGGAGTAAGAAGACCCCCCAAACCTATGAAATCACGACACACTCTGTTTTCTATCCCTCCCGTTTGTTTCTTCTGTCAGATGTTCTGACATTCATGTGGATGTGTGAGTTGTTTAAGTGTTAGTTTGAGATCAGCACATGACTACTGTGGGGAAGTATGATGGAGTAATGACTTGCACATTGATCTGGTTTTCCAGGTCATTAGTTACTGTGGCACAGGAAGGAACTGCCGTGTTCTGTTTGCTATATCGCCCAAGCCCCATCTTTTTAACTCGCTTGATTTTCCATCAACAGTTGGCCAGTAAAATTCTTCATCAGATGAGTTTGCTGAACTTTAATGAGGGTAGCTCAATGCCGGGTGGGTTTCTTTTGTGTTTAATGCGTGTTTGTTTAGTTCCACGTTGTGGCATTAATTTGGAAGGCATCGCATCCTGCAAAGATGTTTTCAGGAGAATAAGGAAAAGATGTTTGTACTGATGTGAAACATATGTTTTGTGTGCCATGATTTGTTTGTTTTTTACATTTGAACTCAATGATCGGACGGATGGTTTTCCGTGATGATAAGAAGCTAAATGTTGCCCTCTCCTGGATGTGTGAAATCAATCTCAAGTGCCTAGTGTTCCAGTAAGTATTTAGTTAGTATCTGGGCTTAAACCCAGTGAGCTGTCTATGACACTATCTACAGATCAGAATATCACAGAGATCTGAAAAAATATCCAAGGTGAGACTTAAAAAAAGAAATCCCACACACTGCAGCAATGAAAGACAACTGCAAGATAAAAAAATCGACTGTAAAATGGATGAAAATTGGCAACAGTTTCAACATATGACAAGTTTCTCAATGTGTGATTGTCTTGCACTTGATCTCATTGTGTGGGATTTATTTTGCATCCACCCTATCAACGCCTTAGAAACCACTCAGAAGATTCTGCTGGAAAACGTTCCTACTTTCAATTTGACATCCATTGAAATGCAGCCGGGAGAGAAGAAGTGTATTATGTCTGATTCCCTCCTCAGAGAGTTGATGGGCTTTTGTCCAGCTGAAAGATTCGCTGTCTAGACACACAGGTGCAGAATCTGTCTGGATTTTCCTGCGTTCAGGGATCTTCAGTCAGAATGACCGCAGTGAGACACACCCTGTCCCAAAGTGACTTCCCCCAACAGCCTTCAGTGTGGAAACAAGCGAAACTCAAGTCATAGATGCTGGGATGAAGCCAGAGGCCGTATTTCGGACAAAACACGCCTGCCAGATCACAACTCAACAAGTCACACACGTGTCAACCGAACACTAAAACACCCAACATAGGCAAAAAACTCTGCAGTATTGACTCAAATGAATGATACTGTAGTACTTTTTACTGTATTTTGTTAATGTACATTTACATTTAGTCATTTAGCGGACGCCTTTATCCAAAGCGACTTACAAAGAGTTCAGGGAGCAATAAGCGATATGTCATACAGAAGTAATTATACAATAGATGCTTATACAAAGTTAGTAGTTTAAACAAAAGCCAGACCACTACCTGTTGAGATAAGAGAGTTAGGGTTAGTGTACTTTTTTTCATTTGTCTCAAGTATTCACAGAAGAGATGGGTTTTAAGTCGTTTTTTGAAGGTTGTGAGAGATGTGATGCAAACATCAGTGACTTGAATCTGATACAGGCTTCAACCGGTAGCCAGTGTAGAGAGATGAGAAGGGGTGTCACATGAGCCCTTTTGGGCTGTTGAAAGATAAGGTGTGCTGCTGAGTTTTGAACCAGCTGAAGTGGTTTGATAGCCTTTGCAGAAAGACCAGCAAGGAGACCATTGCAGTAGTCCAACCTTGAGTTGACCAGGGCCTGGACAAGGAGTTGTGCCGCATGCTCAGTGAGACAGGGTCTAACCTTTCTAATGTTGAACATGGCATATCGACAGGATCGCGTTGACTTTGCAATGTGATCATTGCAGGACAGCTGTTCATCAAATGTAACTCTGAGGTTCCTGGCTGGTTTGGAAGGAGTGATTGTGGTATTGCCAAGTTGGACGGTGAGATTGTGTTGCACCGTGGGGTGTGCCGGAAAGTGGTTCTGTCTTTGCCGGGTTCAGCTGGAGGTGATGCTCTTTCTCCCAAGCTGATATGTCTTCTAGGCTGTTATGCGATCTGCTACAGTGGTATCATCTGGGTGAAACGAGATGTAGATCTGGGTGTCGTCAGCATAACAGTTATAATGAGAAGCCGTGTGCCCGTATGATGGATCCCAAGGATGTTGTGCAGACGGAAAAAAGCAGCGGTTCAAGCACCAATCCCTGAGGGACCCCAGTGATCATGTGGTGAGCAGTGTACAGCGGGCGCCTCCATGACACCCGGAAGGATCTGCCGGAGAGATAGGCTTTGAACCAGTGGAGAGGAGTGCAAGAGATTCTTAGAGATTTACGGGGTTGCCAGTCAGGGTTGTGAGTCAGTGGGGCGAAGTATGAGAGTTCAATATTTAAAGTGAGGGTAGTGTGTACCGAGGTCTGAGGTGCTGAGAATTGTTTGTTAATGGATGATGTTTTCTCAGTGAAAATTAGGGGGTGGCACAAGCTGGTCTGGAGGACAAAGGTTATCAAGACAGGATGTAAGTGTGGAGCAGTTACGGGTGTAGATGAGGTTAAGCCGGTTCCCTGATCTGTGAGTACCGGCTGTGGCGAATGTGCACTACAGTACTCTGTAGTATTGCCTACACTTTAAACATTTTTGCTGTAGTTATGCAGCTAGTTGCCAGTAACTTACTGTAGATTAATATTTATCCAATTTATTCTCAACAGTTTGTTCAAAGATAAATTAATATTAACATTAAGTATTCATCTTTACAGAAAAAAAAGATAAAATAACAGCCTCGTGCAAAGTATTCTGGGAACCAGAAATCCACATAAACCTTTTTACTTGTTGTTCAAATTTTGGTTCCTAGAATGCTCTTGAGGATCTGCACTGAGGTCTGATCTCTCTGCTTTAGTACGCATGGTTTGAGTGTTTGAACAAGTGCCTTCCTCTGGTCAGACAAAAGTGCCTCGTTAAGCAAAACCTCGCATAACTTTTATGGGCGATGTGGTCTTGATGCTATTTACAAACTCTCAAACAAATTGCAAGAACATCTGTGTGACTGTTTTAAAATGATATTCAGTGCAGCTCTGCAAGATCTCAACCCGGCTCTCTCAGATCATATCTGATCATTTCAAATACAAAACACATGATAAATATCTTTCACTAAACACAGTGTTCTTGACTTACATGGTTGTAACTAACTTATCTAACTTTAAGCGTAACTTTAATAACAGCATTAACTCATCCACTGCACTGTTACTTCAACAACTGCATTAACTCACCTATTGCACTGCAACTTTAACAGCTAGTGTCAATAATCTATGCACACTTAATCACTTGCACTATTGTTTAGTCTAAATTATTATCTGCTCATATCCACCTGTACGTTAATGTTCATAGTATATAGTCATCTGTATATACTGTTCATAGTATATACTTACTGTCATATTTTCATAGAACATACCTACTGTAAAAAAAATTAATAACTGTATAATATTTTATCAATATTGTATTCTGTATTTATTCTAACTGTATATCCTGCACTTGCTAACTGCACTTCTGGTTAGACCTAAACTACATTTCGTTACACTGTACTTGCATATGTGTAATGACAATAAAGTTGAATCTAATCTAATCTTGTGGCTGAAGGGATACAGCCATAGACATATATATATATATATTAACTAGATGCCTCAATGTCCACTGGATCATATGACGATGCTGCCGCCATATTGGTGAGGGTTGATAAAGTTGTACTCTACGTATGTCATAGACCAATTAAATGTGTTAAGAAATGAAACGTGATTGTGCTTTTAAAAGCAGCTCTCCCGTTGGGTTCAGTGGGCTTTTAGTGCACTGTTGCCCTCACTAATATGGCGGCGCCATTGACTTATCGCAGGAGCGTCTAGTTATTTATCATGTCTATGGAGCTACCTCCACTGGGCATGCCCATTTCACTACAGCATCATTTTTGACACGCTGACAACTGTTAATTACTTTCTTTTTATTATTGTTAGGTTAGGTTTAGTGTTGGTGTAGGCATTAGCTGATGCAGTTTTTTGTAATTCTATTGCAAGATTTTGCATCACTTCCAGGTGTAGCTGTATCCCTTCTAGCCACAACCGACTTGAAACCAACTGAAATATACTTTTCTAATGGCTGCTATTCAGTGCAATGGCATCGAGTGATTTGCATGCTCATCATCAAATTATATAATACGTCTTCAAACTCTCATGAACCGTGGGTTTGGTTTGATTCCAGTAGAAGTTCACTTTCCCGGCCTCTTCACAAAGTAGGCGGTTCAAACAAAGCGGAAGGTGCTAATGAACAGAACTCTGACAAAGTTTGTTTTCCTGTGGCCACTCAATGTGTATAATGGCTTCATTCAGGTCCTGTGGTTCAGCTGTGGAAAGAGCAAGTAAAGAAATCCCATGCCTTGTGTGTGACCTTTCTGAACCTCTCACAGACCTGTTTGCCTTTCGGGAGTATAAATATTCATGAGAGACACAACAGCAGAGAAATCTTTTTACTGTGATTATTGGTGAAAATACATCAAAGAATAACAAAGGCATGCTGTCATAAACAAATATCCTCCTGTTGAGCGTTTAACTTAACGGAAAAACACATTATAAATCATTTCTTCTTCATTTTTTTGTTGGTACTTTCAACATTTAGTTTTAAATAACAAATGAGAATTGTGTCCTCATTTACTTAAGTACCTGTCAACATTCCTCCCTCTAATATACTGAATATTGTGAATAAGCATAACGGAGCAGTTTGGACATCACATTGTCAGAATGTGAATATCCAGCTGTGTTTAACAAAAGTAACATCTGGATTTAGAAACATTATAATAATTATAGTAGCATTAAAACGTCACAAGTATCTGCTTCCATTAAAACGGCACCGTTCCATAACTTGAAGTGGGATTTATTGAATTTCCGAGAGCACGTGAAGGCAGTGTTTCTCTTGACGTACGCTGCGAACACATCTAAATACGTCCATGTAATCACGAAAGAAGGGCTTTTATATGTGCATCTAAATTCCAAGCTTTACATTTTGGAAAATTAGTGTCTCTGAATACGGTCGAAAAAAATGTATAACTTCCAGCATATCAAGTGATCATCCCAATGCCCTACTCCATTCAAAGAGTAAAGCTGATGTGTAAACTCTAGAGGCGATTGTGTCTCTTGATGCGTCCGTTTAAAATTCACTTGCAAAAAAGCAATAAAACAAGATTTTCTCTTAATTTGGAGCGACGTTTTGTATGTCACCTACCCGAAGGGCCCTTCCTAGGGCGATATAGCCCGTTTGGAACACACAGAAAGATGACGCCGCAAATTCATCAAACTTTATCGACGGGTGAAATACGACAGCTGGAAACATGACACAAACACTGAGGGAAAAGTCACAGAACTGGATTGGATTACTGAACACGACACGCTTCAAATAAACAGGAAGAATTACCGCCATCTTCCTCTGTAGGTCCGTGCAAACTAGAAACTGTGAAAATAAACACGTGCTTTAACTAATCCTTTTCCCACATGCATTTAATCACAATTGTACACAATTACCGAGTCTAAGAAGGTCAAGTCATCGCTGGGTTTATTTGAAAAACACGGTTGAAGCATTTGCAGCCATGCAGCAGTTTCTCTCAGATCTTTGAAACGAGCGGAGATCTCCTCACAAGAGATCCATCCACTTCTTTCAGTGAACGACATCCTGACAAACAGATTACTACTGTATTAAATATTTCACCCTAACTGTAAATGATAAATTAGGATTGTAAGTTATATTTCATGAAGGAAAATGCTGTGAAATGAAGGATTAATGTTACCTGTGAGGGCCAGCGCTCGGTGAAGTTCTTCTCTCAGTAACTCGAGCACATCACTGACACCTTTATCACCCTGAAGACACGATGAAGACATCACTCATTTTGTATTTGTAGTATGTTATGAGAACAACAAAGCATTGAAAGCATTGCGTTAGTATTTTCATACATAGATTTGTACGCAAACTCAACAGATATGTTTCTATCTACAAGTATCTCAGCGTAAGCTTTTTTCGATTAAAATGTGTTTTGTTGCTTAAAATCATGCAAAGTGTTTGAGTGAATCCGTGTTTTCTGTGTCTCACCTCACAGGCCAGCGCCCACAGGATGGGTCGACCTACAAACACAGCTTTGGCCCCCAGAGCCAGCGCCTTCAGCACGTCTGTACCCGTACGCACGCCTCCGTCCAGAAAGACCTCCACCTTCCCCTCCACCGCCTCCACGATCTCAGGCAAGACGTCAATCTGCGCACGCACACAGTTCATCTTGGAGTCGTGTTGTCATTTATGTGTTTAATGTAAGGTGTTTGTTTCCTAAAATATCTAAATAACTGACACAAATGAGACAATTCTTGAGTAATGTCGAATTTAAATGAGTGTGGATAGGTTTTGGAAAAAAATGATTGGAAATGTGTAGTTTACATTGAAATCTCAACTTTTGCTTGTGGACTTTTGTGCACAGCACAGAAAATGTGAGTCTTGTGCCATCTTTGTGTCTTTACCGCTGATTTATAATAGATAACTGCATCGCGCATGATGTCAGAATATTGATGCCATGTTGCTATTCTTACACGCATCATATTTCAATGAGAAAACACAATCACTGTGCTCAGTGGCGGACTGAGAGTAAAAAGTGGCCCTGGACTTCTTCAGCAGGAGCGGCCCACCTGTCAATGTAATGTGTTTAACATGACCATGATATGGTGTGACTAGACTTACAAACAAATATTGTTTTACATCAGCTATAAACATCATACATGTCTTCAAAAGTTAGCGTTTAGGATTTATAAATGGAGTGGCCTATGACTGTGCTGCTGAAAGAGTTGAAATCTGAAAACCGACAGATTTAGGAGAAGGTTTTGCTGTCAGTCAATGATGCGGACAGACATCAATACGGCCGAATTGCTGCTGTTCAGCGTTCTGTATGCACTCCAGTCATTTAGAGATCAGTTGAGTTAAAACCACATCTGTAATTTTCCCAAACCTTTGTTCGTTCTCCACATTGTGAAAGCAGCAGCTGTATTTCAAAGCGTCAGATATCAGGTTTAAAGAGAGCAGAAGATAGTTCAAAAAGACTTACGGTGGCTGGAACTCCATCGAGTTGTCTTGCTCCGTGGTTTGACACAAGTATTCCATCCACACCATATTTCACAGCTTCTCTGGCATCTTCAGCTGGAGAGACATTCACCACCAGAACACCGTGACTTTCAGAGCCGTTTCACATTTTCTCACTCTATAGTCGATTTGAGATGTGATTTAAAGCCATGAATCCACAAAACAAAACTTTGAGGAAACCCATCGAGATCAGGCATAAATGTTCGAGCTGCTTTTATTTAAAGAATCTGTCAGTTCTATAGAGATGGAGTTTATCTCAGGACACAATAACAACAGCGCTGTTTCTAGACAAGATTAACCTCAGGGCTGAGGGTCTGACCGCTCCTTCCTCCCGAGAGATAAATGACACTTTATCTTTCACTTATCACCCTGATGACAGATGCTTCAGACGTCCACTTTGTTTTCATTACATTATGCAAATGTGTCGTTCTGTATCAGGAGAAACATTCCTGGATAGACGTGAACACCAGAGAGAAAACAGATCCAGTGAAATCAGACTTCAGTCCGTCATCTGGTGTCTCTTTATCAAAAAGATTTCATTTTTGAGTCTGTTTTTTGCATTCGCTTTCATTTTCTGTTGATATTGTTAATTTATTCATTCGTTTTATATTGCTTTATTAAGTTTATTTTTTTATATATATTTTAATTTATATTTTATATGATTTATTTTTATACTTTCTATTTTAATTTGATGTTTCAGTTTGGTTTTTATTTATTTTCAGTTAATGTTAATGTCTCAACTTAAACATATTTTAAAACATTTTAAATTTTTATTTAATTAGGGTTCTAAGATAATATTTAGGTCTATATTTTAAATGGTTTCAATGAATAGATATGTTTTGAGAGTTTTAGTTAGCTATACTAACAGCACATTTATAGTCCGATACAATGTTCTGTAGAATAAGAACCTGTTTTGGATTACTACACATGACATTATGATGCTGTTTGGTCGTCATCAACAGGTGCAGCAGTCACAGTCTCATCCCAAAAGATCTCTCACCTCTCAAAATCCCTTTGAGCACCACAGACAGAGAGGTGATGGTCTTGAGCCAAGCGATGTCGTCCCATTTCACTGTGGGATCTATAGACTGCGCCACGTAGACCGCCAGGCCGCTGTCCTCACCGTAACCCTCTTTAGAGGAGAACGCTAAATCAGCCGAGTCGAAGTTGGCCATTCTGGGGAAAAAAGAAAGTGCAAAATAGAATTAGTCCTGTGAGTGTTGTTTTTGGTCAGTGTGTGAAAGCTAAGTCGGGGTTTGATCCAAACACCGCAGGTCAAACTCAATGGCACCTTGTTGCCGCCGGTGGGCTTTGATCTGTAAGGCCGAGCTGAAGTTGTCCAGGAGGGGTGACGTGAAGTTCACCACGCGTGAAAATAAAGCACTTTTTTAGGTTTCCGATTGCCGTAATTCACCTGGTGGGACGGGCTTTCATGATTTAATAGTTGTGATGCTGTTGGCGTATCTACTGAAGCGCTGATAGCTGAATGTTTCCTCACATTAAACGGGTGACGTTGAGTGAAGTTAATCCACACGAGCTGTGTGATCTACTGTACACATTAATACATAAAGATCTTTAGTGTTTCACTTTCAACAAATCAAATAAGAATAGTTGTAGGTTTTATCACTCAATATATCTTGATTGTTTTAATGAAAAGTAATGTTTATAATGTCACTATTGAAGTTGGGATGTATTCAACGCATTAATGGATGTCAACTGTCCATAAAGAATCACCAATACCTCAGGATCTTTGCTATGGCATTGCTATACAGTTGTGGTTTGCTGTTAATATGGTTGCTAAGGTGTTCTGGTGGTTGCTATGCAGTTGCTATATTCCTTTGAGTGGATTGTGTTGTGTTGCTATGTGGTTGCTAAGGCGTTCTGGGGATGGTAGGCAATGTTAGGTGGTTGCTATGCAGTTGCTAGGTTTTCTGAAAAGTTATCAATTGAAAAAAGATAAAATATAACAATCAGACCTGTCTCTAGATATTCTAGAATGAACTCTGTGCTCATGAGCACACACACACATACACACACGGTCTGTGCGTCACGTGTGCCTGTTTCAGCATTTACCTCAAATGAGAGGGCAGCTTAAATCGGTTGCGCACGTCATCGCGTCTCCTGCCAAGATAAGGTGTGTCCACAGTGACAAAGATACCCTTATACCCGGCGTCTTCAGCCCTCCTGACCAGAGACTGAGTCAGCGTTCGGTCTTTATAAATGTACAGCTGCATCCAGCGCACGCCTCCGGGTGCCGCCTCTGCCACTTCCTCTATGGTGGAGGTGGACCACGAGCTCAACATCATCCCTGTGTCACACGACACACAGCCTACACACACAGAGACAGACGGACACAACTGACTGAAGAGTGCTGTGGTGTTAGTGGTTTGGTGGTTTGTCTATGAGCCGTCACCGGTGTGGGACAATATATAAAGTCAAATTCTCTCCTCTTGTGCAAACCTGCTGCATTCTCATCGTGCATTAACACAAACCCTCGTCTTCTGTGTTTGCATGTGGTTCTCGGTCGGGTCATAGCTGAACCACGGTTTAAAGACCTTTTAAAGACCTTTAACATCACTGAATCTTTATTCAAAATAGACATATGGGAATTTTAAATCATCCAAATATTGTACAATTTAAGTAAAATTTCAAATATATTAAAGAGCAAACCCATCGGCTGCAAACCATGCAGTTCTAACTCAGTATTTGTGTCTTGTTTTCTAATACAAATATACTCTAGTAAAGAGCCACGGTATGATGTTAAAGGGTCAGTTCATCCAAAAACAAATGAATTCTGTAATGATTTACTCGCCTTCAAGTCAATTTGATTTGATGAACACAGAGAAAGATATTTGGAAGAATGCTTATAACCAGACAGATCATGGACCCCATTGACTTGCCATTTTCCCCATTGAAAAGACGCTTTATGAACGTCTTTGTTCTGTTGCACACAAAAGAAGATATTTTGAAGGACGTAGGACATCAAACTGTTCCGTCTGGTTTTGTCAAGCAAAATGATGTAAATGAAGAGAGTTTAAGCTTAAAACAAGAATAAATATCTACCAGTGGGCAGAGACCAATAGTCAGTCTTAAGTTATATTGCTTCTCAAGTCAATGTGTTGATTTAAACATATAAAGCTTTGAGTTTATTTGCAGAAAGGAAGTTTTTGGTGTGTGTGTAAAGGGGTTTCTGTAGAAGACATACAGCTCCACCATGTGGTTGTTTGAGTGTAATAAAGAGCAGATGTGATATGATGTGATGTGATGTCTGACCTCTCGCCGTGGCCATTTCTCCATCAGGATGAGACATCTTCTGCATGGCCGTAGCTGCCACACAGATGGGCATACTGACTCTCTGACCCAAAACAGTAGTGGACATGTCCACCGAGGACACATCTCTGAGAACACGAGGGTAAATACGCCACCTACAGAACACAGCAGAGAGACACACAGAAACTGATGCTTTATAGTTAATGTCCTGGACTGTAGAGATGTGTGGGGTAAGGAGGAACACGCTGTTTATTCATAAGATATGATATGAAATATTAAGTAAATACAATAGAATGTAAGGTTAAAAAAGAAATCATCTTTCATTATATGTTTGAATCTTAATAGTTTTGACAGCTTTTAAAGAAATATGACAACTGCAGAAAGTGCTCTATGAACTCGAGAAGTGTGTATGTGTGACAACTAGCCCCGGCCTCTCTTACTCATTGAAACGATGTTTCTCCATACAGTAAATGTTAATGTATGTTTTTAGCACAGTGTTTTTAATGTTATGACTCATGGCGTTGGCTGACCGTAACTTTTGTAAATGAATGTCTATAACCTGAAATGACGTCACATTTGCACATAAATAAATGTATATGTATGAGTAATTTAACATTATTCATCAGGATCATTTTCTACTTCTACTGGCTTGTTTTTGGGTCGCTTGGGTTCATCCACACACCCACACAAATGCTCAAGGCCAAGAAAAACACACATAATTATAACTCGCCATAACTGACCCTGTATAACCCAGAGAGAGAGAGAGAGAGAGAGAGACTAAAATGAGGTTAAAACGTATATAGAAAAGTGTCCTTCTTGTCACTTTAGTGATGCTGATGTGAAACTGACGCCATTAAGTGTTTGATATCGTTTATTTTATGACTAATTCTGGTGCATTTCTCACACACACTTTTCCATAAAGAAACTGTAAAGTCTCTGGAGATTGATGAATATCAGCAGGCCGGGGCTAGTTGTCACACACGCTGTGTCTCTATAACTGTACTGTTTTGATAAATTAAGCTTATATTAATATTGAAATTAAAATAATTAGTTAAATATTCTATTATAATCATACTTTTTGTAGTTCCTGCTGGGTAAACAAGTAAACACTGTGAAGTAATGTATGTACATTTAACTAACTATACTGAAGGAACATTTTAACTGAAAGGTTTCTAAATGTTATAGTTATAAATGGTACAGATATGGTTTTCCTGTATCTCAGTGGTAAGAGCATTGTGTTAACAGCACAAGGTTGTGTGTTGGATCTCAGGGGATTGCAGATACCTGTGTATAAATGTAAAGGATAATGGTATGTAAGTCACTTTGGATAAAAGCGTCTGCCAAATGCATAAATGTAAATGAATGTTAAACCGGTTATACTTAACAATAAGGTTATATTGCATGAACAAACAAAGTTAAGATGAAAAATATAGTTTTGATGTTAATCACAGTTGTTCATGTTAGTTTACTGTACATTTGCTCATGTAAATAGCTACAATGTTTGATATTCATTCAAATGTGAAGAAAAGGTGAAATTAACATACAACCCTATTGTAAAGTCTTACCATTACACCCACGTTGAGTATAGTTTTTGTGCATATTTATTATGTTATGCAAGTTTAAGTTCAATGTTAGCAGTGCACAATGTTGTGGGTTTCATTCCCAGCAAACTTACATGACAAAACACTAATACATTTCAAATAAATTAAATCATTAATTCTAATTCATATTTTGTTTTGTAAAATAGAGATGTAAACTGAGCAAATTTGTCCGTTGTAAATGAGCTTTTTTTACTGTGCTGCTAGATCATTTAAAGCTGAATTTGAATCTGCTTTATTAGAATGTGTGTGTTGTCACATACCTCGAGAAGGCTGATATATTATCACGTAGAGTTTGCTGCTCATCCGCTCCTGATGAATAATAGTCAAAGACCGACTTTGGTAAAAGTTTTTTGGCCTGAAGCTCATAATCACTTACACACACAAGCTTGTCAGACATTTTCAACTAATGTTCCTCTAAAACAACGTCTGTCTTTCAGATTTCACAAGGATCACAGAGAGAGATTTCTATTAATAATTAACTCTATGAAGTTTTTAAACTAATGTTTATCTGGCCACGGGTCTTTGCCCCTGGTTTCTGCTTGTGTACGGGTCTTATATGTGAACCAATGTACACAGAGGAAAAATCTATTCAGTCAATAAACTTAAAACGTTTCATCCCCACAATCAAGATTAAATGAAAATTGTTACAAATAATGATGATAACATGACTATTAGAAAGCCGTGATCTTTGATCATAGCCTAAACTTAAATTGCGTAATGTGTTTCGTGCTATATGGAACTAAATGACATTTACAAATCTTGTGGTTTGTTAAGAGGTGAAATATTACTAAGCGCTCAGACTTTCAAATCAAATGTTTCATTAAAACTATTGTATGAACGAGAAAAGTTAACTATTGAGTGTGAATGTTTATTTTGCACTTGTATACAATATATGTATATATAATGTATATATGTATATCAGCACTGGTCTGTAAAGTGGCAGGGATTTTACATTAAAGATTAAACTGAATAAAAGAATTGGCGGTTGGTAGTCACAAAAACTCCATATCAGAGCATCCCAGTTTTAGATTTGTTCTTTGTTTGTGTTTTGTTTTATTCTGTATTATATTACTGCATTAACATCAAGTATTTAAAACACTTACTGTAGTCTCAAGTAAAACCGTTTAATGAACATCAAACAACCAGCAATAACAAACCATATACAATTTACAATCTGAAATTCTCTGTCATACAATACACTGAGGTTATTGGCAATAGGTGTTTTGGTACAGAATACAACTGAGAACAGACACAGAAACTGAGAAGGATTGTGCTGGTGTGTTTCTGTGCTGCCTCATATCTAGCAAACTCACAATATGTTCATCAGGCAAACATTTATTTGCTACACAAAGTTTCAACAGTCTGTCAATAGTATCAAAATTAAAGGCAATTGAGCCGTCAAAGAGTGCATTCACTTCAATACTGAAGACGCCGTCAAAGTTCTGTTCTTGCAATCAAACTAATTTGCAATCGCTGGAATAAATGACATGAATGTGTTTAAAGTGTTGAGAAGCGCTTGTCCTGAGAGCTCATATGTAAAACACTTGTTCTGTAACACACTGTACATACAGTTTAATATTCATTACCATTATGCATCGTGACAGCAGATACTGTAGGAACGCTGGATTACAAATGCAGGAATTGAGTCGTACGACAGGAACGTCAAACATGAAAACGACCATTGACACCAAATACAGAACAACGTGAAAGGAACGTCAGACGAATCTCACAAAATATGCCAAGAACCTTAACATGTTAAGAGAAACCAAGCAAGTTGAATTTTGTGTTAAGAAAAGTCTTTTGGCAATATAATGAAAATCAGGCACCTCCATTCTGAGTTTTTCTTATTCTGGGAAATGCGTTTTTTCTATTCCATTATAGTATAAAAACTACTTAATCACTGTAAACAGTATTTTTTATATTAAAACATTTGTATAAATTAAAGGCAGCACAAAAAGAATCGCTAAATGATGTGAGGAGGATGTTTCGTGAGATTCACCCTACACTGTAAACATGCTTTCAATATGACAACAGCATTTAAAAGAGGTGCAAATTCATCCACATATTCCGCAGTTAAACAAAATATAAAATCATCACATGACCATGGTGTTTGGCATCAGACCTCTGGCAATAAATGTAAGCAACACACAGTAAAACTATCTGGACCGCAGTGAAGCAGGAAAAGCATCAAATGGACAAACGAATAGCTGGCATCGCCTTGTTTATTCTGTAGATATGGACATTTCTTCTTTGTTTTGGTGTAAACAGCGGTCATTATGTCTCCTCTGAAGGGGGTGAACCCTGCGGTTTGCGTTTTCTCACCGAGCTCTCTGCTGCCCCCTCTGGTGGAGAGCGGCCACTGCCACTGACCGCTGTGTCTGATGAAGGAGCCTCATCTTCAGTGGATTCTTCACCAGACACTCTCTCACTTTCATTATCAGATGTGTGTTTCTCCTCCGCTTCCTCCTCTGACACCTCCTCCCTCATAATCACAACTGCAAAGACACAAAGATCGAAAAAACACAACTTATTAAAGCTCGAGTCAGTCAGTACTGCAATAAAACCCACGTTATAACGATACAACATACTTCTCTTGTGAACATACGGTATATTTGTTTTGTAAAGTGCAAACATCGAAGAAAGTCTTAAATCGAGATACATTTACTTGACAAGAACGGTGACTTAAGATATTAAGGAAATCAAATATAATTATCAAAATATAAGTTTAGGCTAATAATTAAAATGCAAATTTGCCAATGGGTTAAGACAACAAAGTTAAATTAAGTACTTATATATATATATTTTTTTTTTGCCTTATGTTATCTTCTGTAAACTAGTATTTTTCTTAAGTCGCTTTGCTTCTTGAGTTAATGTATTCATTTATGTTCTTTATTTAAGACAAAAAACGTCGCAACATTTGCAGGTTCTTTAGTCCCAGATAATAAACTAATAACACACGGTAACCAGGATGCAGCAAATCATTTGGACAGTTTTTTGACAAATTAACTCTTTTAATAACATATATGACATTATATTTACAAATGATTAAAGCAAATTGCTTGTTCATGACATTGGAACGTCGTTTCTTACTTTTTCCTTGCAGAAGGTTTGCATTCAGTAAAAATTTGCATTTCATGTCCAGTTTTTATCTCATGTGGCCAGTAGTCGTGTAATAAGCGGGAAATTAATATAATATACAAGCAACCGTCTGTTATCATGAAATAATCCCCTTCAGTGAGACGACACAAGACCCTCCGCTTCACGTGGAGCCCTGAACACAATGTCCAGGCTTATTTCTGCGAGAACAACCAGCTCCATTATCCCTTACGCACATAATGAGTAAGAATAAAGAACTGTAAATATCTCGAGTCATTCAGAAGGTAGTTCAATGATATCTGTTGGGTGGTATCAACATTTCATGTGGGGCATTACAGCTCCTTAAAGTCTTGAAGAGATGTTTTCAGTGAGTGGGAATCTTATATAATAATCGTGTCCTGGGGGTTTGGCTGGTCGGTGTAATGTGAGATTTAGAACATCTAATGTTTCATGACTTCAGTGTGTTAGTGTTTATATGTTTTTCTTACCCGTTTTGTCATCTTTGTGCTTTAGTCTGGATGGCCAAATGCAGTCAGCGATCAGTACCAGGATCTAACAGAGATATAGAACATTAGTTCAATTCAATGTTATTTATATAGCGCTTTTCAAAATGTGCATTGTAGCAGCTTTACAGGAGAAAAACGGATTAAAGGTCAAACACAGCACAGTATGTGGTGTTTATAGAACAAGCAAGATCATTCTAATAAATAATATCCCAAACTCCAATGGTCAATGAATGGAGGAAAAAAACTGACTCAGCCGGGGGGACCAGATCTCCTCTGACATGTCACAGCTGCACTCACTGACTTTGATTAAAAGTAACATAGTTAATATTTATGAATAATAGGATTATAATTATTAGTCACAATTAAAATATTACAATTATTCGTTTTGATTTAGGAAATTTCATTTGTTGAAACTGCAAGTTAGTCTGTTAGTTCACTTTGAAAAGTTTGATTTCACTGATTTGACTTTATGTGAGAATCGCCCACTGTACCCTCACAAGAGCCGCTGTTACACAACTCACGGTTGTATAATGTAGCAGCTTCTTTCTTTCAAAAAACATTATATAATTCATCCTGTTCCTGCTGCATATCATCATGAGTCTCTTCACATGATCCGCTTCACGAAAGCTCAAGAGTACTTCTCTCTCTGTACCTCCAGAACTGTCGACCAACCACAGAATTATGCGTAACAATAAATAATACAGTCGAGTGAAGAAATTATGTTTCCTGACTTACCAGACCCAAAATCAGACCCATAAAGAGTGTGATGATGGCAAACATCACATATGACCCCCACGAGGGAATCCCCAAAGTGTTGGTCAGATACGTGTGGAATTGCTGCGTTAAACAGAGAAAGAGATTTTTTTTCTTCAATCAGATCAGCATGGATTTATCATGTTTTTTTATATTAGACAAAGCTATAGAACATTCTATTTGATTGATAGATTACGAGTAAATAGTTCTTACTCTGATCCAGACTGACAGGCGGAACAAATGAGCCGTTCCTGACATTCTGAAAAAAAAACCCAAAACATTATGTATAATATTTAACTTAAACAGTTTTTGATTGCCGACATGACCGTTTCATAGGACGCATGCGCGCCTGACCCCCAGTTAACTTCCGGTTTGTGTTTGGCTTGTGTCTAATAATATAACTATTTATATTTTATTTCATTTCTGTTTATATTAATTTGTTATTATTATTTTATTATTGTATTGAATAAAATATTTGATGAAACAAGGATTTGTTGTATGTTCATGTTCATTTGATTAATTAAACAATTTGTTGAATGGGTCCTGTAGTTGGGTCGCGTTTAAAGAAACCGTACGGTCCACTGACATCTAGAGGTTGAACTTGGTATCACAGTTTAAAGTCATAATATTGGAGAGACAAGTTTAGCCAAGTAACGCTTCATCTCGGTTTCTTTATTGTTATCAGAATAATCTACAGGCGCTCTATTGTGTGTGAATGTGTAGCGGAAGTTCAGTCTGGGTCACAAAAGTGTGCATGCGCAGTAACGGTTGTTTATGTTGTTAAGATGAAACTTCTATACTTTGATAACTGAAAAAATACAGTACTTACATGGATTTTTCACATTACAGGGGGCTTTTGTTTGATAAGTGAAATATAATTTCTTTCTTT
This sequence comes from Barbatula barbatula, assembly GCF_947034865.1. NCBI lineage: Eukaryota > Metazoa > Chordata > Actinopteri > Cypriniformes > Nemacheilidae > Barbatula > Barbatula barbatula. Next base: position 25,836,343 of record NC_136765.1, read on the forward strand.
TGATTTTGGGATGTGTTCTTCACTGCTTTCAGAAATCATTCTGCCAACATGTATCTTACTATTTAAGGAAATGATATCAGACAGCATGGATATCTATAATAAAATACATGATATTTACAGCAGAGAAGACGGTGACCTCCATCCTGGCAAAGGTTCAACAGACGCCCACTTTCTGTCCACAACATATGCCTGAAGATCCTCGATGGTCCGTGATGAAACATACCTCCGGAAATGTCCATCTTTAGCACTGCAAATGGGTAATGTGCAACATATAATTCCTCTGCATCATACACATTATATAAGAAACTTTTTGATACTAAACAGTGATTCTGTACAGAAAGACTTACTGAAAGATAGTGGGCAGTGTGGTAACCAAAAACCTCCCACTCAAACCTGCAACACAAGAAAAATATGATGATGATACACAGCACATCCTACACCGGCCCCTCGGCATGAGAATGCTGTAAGCTGAGAGTAAACCCTGTTGAAAATAACAACATATGCTGCTCAGGACCAGTTTAAACCAGCTCAGGACCACCTTAAACCAGCACATGACCAGCTAAAACCAGCTTGAACCAGCTCATGACCAGTTTAAACCAGCTCAGGACCACCTTAAACCAGCACATGACCAGCTCATGACCAGTTTAAACCAGCTCAGAACCACCTTAAACCAGCACATGACCAGCTAAAACCAGCTTGAACCAGCTCATGACCAGTTTAAACCAGCTCAGGACCACCTTAAACCAGCACATGACCAGCTCATGACCAGTTTAAACCAGCTCAGAACCACCTTAAACCAGCACATGACCAGCTAAAACCAGCTCATGATGACCAGTTTAAACCAGCTCAGGACCACCTTAAACCAGCACATGACCAGCTCATGACCAGTTTAAACCAGCTCAGAACCACCTTAAACCAGCACATGACCAGCTAAAACCAGCTAAGGACCAGCTTGAACCAGCTCACGACCAGTTTAAACCAGCTCAGAACCAGCTACTATGCTTTGAAACCTACCTAACCAGCATATGCTGTTATTTTTAACAGGGAAGTCTGACAGCAAGAGGAGTTTTCACCCCAACAGCTTTCCAAAGAAAAACTCCACATTGCGTCATCTAAAAGGTCCTGGCCTTGAAAACACTTTAAAACTTGACATGAAAGGCAAAGATTTCACAGACGCTCACTGCAGGAGGCCCCTGAGCTTGAGGTTCGACCCTTTGCACTGGCCCATAACACCATAGCAACCATCCAGAACACCATAGCAACCACACACAGGACCACACACTTAAGCATTGCAGCAGTGAGTTTTGCAAAAGTAAAGTCCCCACTGTAATATATTGAATTAATGTCACATGACAACCTTAAAAAAACCTTGACTCATGGCAACACTTCAGTGCTGTTCAGTTCAGTTTAGGACACAAAAGCATCTTGTGTTACAGGTTTCAAACAACATGAGGGGGAATAACGCAGAATCATTTCTCTGATCATATTCTTGACACGACCGTTTCCAGTACACATATTAAAGACGACATCAGTAAAATCATTTGAAAGAATATAAGAGGCGATTGCAAAGAATTGTATAGAAATGATGAAGGAATTTTCATTCTTGGATTAACTTTAACAGAACCACACACACACAGCAACTTCACACGTGTTTCTTTATCACGGCTGTTTCTTTTATCGGCTGAAAACGTAATAACTCAACAAGCCAAACAATCTGAGGTCTCAGGGCGTGTTATTTAGTTGAGTTATTTATACTGTTAGCGAAATATTAAATGAGCCACACTGTGATGATGTAAGATGTCGGTCATAACACTCAACCTACAGCAATATTAAAGCAACATTATAAACATCAGCAGGAATAATCAAACCTGGTTGCTGTGTGACGTCGACTCTGCCCACTGTTATACCCAAACTTTCACTTTTTCTGCCAAGATTCTCCCAGTCTGTCTGTAGATGCTGACACGCCGGGCACCAGGGAGCATAACTGGAATAAAGCAACACCAATACACACATGATCACACACACATATATATATATACATACATACATCACAAGACATCAGTCTCAGTGAATGCAGTGGGCGTTAACCACACACACTCCCAGTGTCGGCCATTACACACACAATCATCTTCTGAATATCAATAAATCTTACAATGATTGAACATCTGTAAAGATCTGAAAACCTTGAAGAAATACGTGTAATCTTGACGCACACTTCCGCTCGTCACACACAGGACTTTGGTACAGTACAGTACAGTACAGAGTGTTGTTGTCGTTACACTGTATTTCACGATCACGTCAGTGATACATTGTTGCTTTAGTTTAAAGCGCGTGAAACAACGCGACGCGGCGCATCAAAGCGTCGTTAAATCACACGATTGACACGTCACAATCCTTCACCACATATGACATACGTACAACTGAATAATCCATTCTCCCTCCAGAATCTGCGTCCAGTTGCCATCGGCCACGACCGCGACACGATCGCCGTCGGCGTGCGCGTTCACACGACACACATGCAGCAGGGACAGAGCAAAGATCCAGCGGGAAATGCTGCGATATTTCTGCACGTCAAAGCGCCTCAGTCCCGCCATATTGAGTCCGGAACTCACGATTCAAAACAAGCAGGAAATACAAGAGCAGCAGCTGCAGCAGCCCCAGCGGAACTACACACATATACACACATTTAAACTTCATTTAGTGTCATCAAACACAAATGCCGAGCACACTACGAGTTCATTCATCATGTATCACGTGGTGATGAGCTTAAAGAGTATAACCTTCTTTCACGCGTGTCTGATGTCCTGCACAGGTGTTCTGTTATTCAATAGTGTGGAGGACTTCATAACGTTACACTTCTGACTGTATATCTGAGAACCACACAGAAACATGACAGAACTCATGAGGGGATAAAGTAGCTACAGAAGCCTGTGCGAGAGAAACACGACAAACTGTGAAAAACGATTTTGTCAGCTGAGATACAATACTCATTTTATTCTTAACTGTTTTAATTCACCCTAAATTCTTTGTTTTTATTGTTGTGATCATTTTTATATGATTTTTGAATTGTGTATGAAATGCGCTATAAATAAACTCGCCTTGACTATATATTGGGTAGATGTAGAGAACAGTATCAAACGAATATTTTTCCCGTTATATTATATGTTTTAGTTCTGAACATAGGACTGACACGACCAGAAGAATAAACAGGTGCTTGCTGTCAGGCTTCTTTATGAAATGTTTATGTCAAGAGGTGCGCGCATCTCCATGTGTCCAGCAGGGGAGGGACGCGAGCTCGCGCTAGGAGGCGCTGGATCTCAGTGCGCAAATGAGTCAACGCGTGCGGAGGACGCTCTCAGTCTCTCTCCATCACTGGATGTTCATCTGCTCCGATCACTCCTGAGACACAGGTCTGCGACGTTCAGTCCAGCGAGAGATGATGCGCTTCATCTGCTCATATTCCAATGGCTTCTAAATGAGCAGCCGTGTGCGTAAAGGGCTCCCCATTCACCGGTGTTGTTCTGCTGTCATTCCGTGCGCTCCGCTTTGGCTTCTTTTCGGAGAAGAAAGAGAGAAACTCAGATTATTTTTCAAGCTGTTTTGGGGTAAATGTTGAAGCTGGATGGCTGGCGCTCAGCCTGGCGTTCATGCGCTTCAGCTCAAGCCGGTGTGCGTCTCGGAGAGTCTGAAGCGAGGCAGTAGATTTATGAAATGGGATGAGGTAAGTCACCATCTCTCTCTCTCGATCTCTGTGTGTGTGTGTGTGTGTGTGTGCGCGGGCGTTTGGCGTCTTCAAGTCAGAGAATGTGTACACATGATGCTTCTGCAGTGAAATGCTGCAATGCATGCGGCTTTAGTTCGATTACTTAGACGTTGCATTACTCCCCATGCAGACATCGAGCTGGACAAACAGCGCCAATCCTCGTCAATGCGCGTTTGATTGATCTTCTCATTGATGTGAGCTGATGATTACTGACCGACATCCGCTTTGACTTCTCAAGTCCATCAACGTCTCCTTGAGTAGCACAGACAACACGCACAGTCACATTGAGCATCTGTGCTGTCATGATGCGGAGGCTGATGAAGCTGACATGTGCTGTCATTTATCAACCCATCTACACAGATCTGACTGCACAAACGCGCACAGACGATCACGGACTCGACGTGTTGTTGTGTATTATGAGAATGCGAGTGGTCCAGAGATGGAGACAGAATGTGTCGCATTGTGAATTGAGTGTTACATGAGCTGCACTGACTCACTATAGCGGATGTGTGTGTGTGTGTGTGTGTGTCACCTGTTGGATGAGAGACAGAGAGCGAGAGTTCCTCAACACCGGAGAAAGCCAGAAAAACTCACTTCTGCTGTATGAGCTCTGGATAAAAAGACCCTTCACATAGGATATACATCACAGACAATATTCATATTAGTGAACAGTCAGGACTTTACAGTAACACTCTTAAAAAATTGGTTACATTCTTGATTCAAATTGAGCTGTGAGAAGGAAGATCAAAAAATAAAACCAAAGCTAAATGTTTACTGATGTTGTTGATCAAGGTGCTTGAGAAGTTTCATCTGATGATAAAATGCACTTAAGCACAATATAAATTCTTCCTTTCAAGTCACAAATTCTGTGTGTGAGCATGTATACATGTTCTCATTATAGCATGCTTGTTTGATGGGATTCATTTACATTTGTAAAAGTAACTATAACAGAATGTGAGAATCTCATGTGTTTCAATGGAAGAAGAAAGATCAGACGCTTAAAGGCAAAAACTGAGAATTCTTTCACGGTTTATTCGTCCTCATTTCTTTCCAAACCTGTATGATTGCCTTTCTTCTACATTAGACAAAAGAAGATATTTGGAAGAATGTTGATAATCAAACAACCCTGAACTCCATTATATGAACACAAAACCACTGAGACTTCTCTTGTGTTTCGCTGAAGAAAGGGTTTTGGGGGAATAAAAGATGACAGAATTTGGATTTCCTTTTGATGTTTTTAAACGTCACACCTCTCAGTCTGGTCTCAGACAGTACTCTGCTGTGTACGTTGTGATCACTTGAAATAAATGCATTCAATTCCGAAAAGACTCTAATCCAAACCTTTGTAGCTTAAGCTAAAACCTTGACGTTTGAAGGCTTTTCTCAGCGAACAAAACTGAATATGTTGGCCTGTTGCTATGGCAACTTTCATGCTTTAAATCGCTGTCTTCTTGCTCGCCTTGCATTAGCTAAGACACGCTCCGCCGCCCAACTCAGACGTGCAGTTAGAATGCGACCAGACCCACGCAAGCTCTAAAATAACACAATCACGTACAGATCTGTACTGACTAACAGTCTTGCTTGAGGGGAAAATGCTACCTTTCCTTATCAGCTGAGACTTAAGCATGGCAGCGTGCCTGTTCAAAGGTTCTGTTTCAATAAGAACAGCCGTTAAATCTACAGAACGTGCTCACAGCTTTTGTTCCGCAGGAATATTCTGAATGTGGAGCTGAAATGAATCGTTATAATAAGGAACTCTTATGCAATGTGCCAGTCAAACCCCAAACATGTTTTAAAGTGGATTGCTGCAGAAATCCCTTGTGTCCTTCTTGTGCCAGCCAGAATGACTTTTTCATCTTCTGCTCAGACACACAGATTTTGATTCTGTGACTTTATATAGAAATATGTGTACTCTCTGTTTTCATGTTGTGTGTTGCAGTTTCGTTAAGTTGTACTTTTAGAACATTGGTGAAACAAACAAAGAGTTTGGTTCCAAAATGAGATACTCAAAATCTCAAAAGGAGATACTCAAAATCTCAAAATGAGATACTCAAAATCTCAAAATGAGATACTCAAAATCTCAAAAGGAGATACTCAAAATCTCAAAATGAGATACTCAAAATCTCAAAATGAGATACTCAAAATCTCAAAATGAGATACTCAAAATCTCAAAAGGAGATACTCAAAATCTCAAAATGAGATACTCAAAATCTCAAAAGGAGATACTCAAAATCTCAAAAGGAGATACTCAAAATCTCAAAATGAGATACTCAATATCTCTTCTCATGTTCACTGTACCTGCATATGCAGCAATAGTTCTTCATTTTGAGGTTTCTACATCAACTGCATGATTCCAGAGCCGACCTTTATATTAATAGCTGGGACTTTAACTACTGCGCTTTCAGACATGCGCACATAAACAAAACTGAGAGAAAGCCGGTAAAGGCATTAACATGCAGCGCAAAAACAGAGTAATGGGCAAAAACTATCTCTGCCCCTCGGTTTATGCTCAAGCCGTTTATGAGCTTTCCCCGATAAAAGAAAACCATTTTACACATTTAAATGACCTTACATATATCAGCGTATTAAGCATAATCAGCGTAAGACTGTAGATGTAAACTCACTCATTGTGTCCCAAAATGATTACAGTACTTTAATAAAACCATGGGTTCATTTTCCTAAGGGTTGTGCTGCCTGGCATGTATTCTCTTTAAAAATGTAAAATCTGCATTTAGTTAAACATAATGGTAGCCTACTCAATATTTTATTTTTGCTTCCAGGATTCGTCTACTGTGACTCCGGTGACGTTGCGTGTGGATCCGCAGGGCTTCTTTCTGTACTGGACGGATCAGAATAAGGTAAAACTATTGAAATCAACATGTTATGCATAAAACACGTACTAATGAAAATGATGATGTGTTTGATTTATTTATGTGTTCTGCGCTCGGTGACCCGAGCTGTCAAACTCCTGAACAGATCAGAAAGCTTCAGGCTTCAGGCGCCGTGACATTATATGTGACTCAAAATCGAGAGCATCGCACACATTTGATTCATGGAACGGTGTCAGTTTCTAAATCTGGGGTTGAGGTCTAGCCGCGGGGAATGATATGAAGTGACTCTATTGTCCAGATGGAGCTCTGACAGCCAACTGCTCACATAGCCTCAGAGTTTGGCTCTTCATAAACCTGTGTGTGTGCGTGCGCCACTATAAATCGTTACAACATTTCTAACAAAGCCACAGACGAATTCTTTCCATCCATCCATCCATCCATCTATCTATCTGTTCATTGATGGTTGTGATGCGCGGCAGGTGTTTGGATTGTGTTGAAGTGTAATTGTTCTGAAATGATCCGACTGGAGTTGCGTGTGGGTGAAGTGCAGTACATGAAGTCACAGCGTATTAAAAACACACACAATTATTACTCACCATACTTTACATTTGTGCATTTGGCAGACGCTCTTATCCAAAGCAACTTACATCGCATTGTACTAAACATTTGTTTCTAAGTATGTGCAATCCCCTGGGATCCAACCTACGACCTTGGTGTTGCTAGCGCTGCTCTCTAACCACTGAGAGCTACCTTCACACCAGCCGTGGAATTTCTAAAAGCACAGCCGTGTGTCATTCAAACCGTTGAGCTCTTTTAAAGTGGATGGCATCAGTTTTGGGCGAGTGAAGTGTTCACCTGACATGACATTGATATTGAAAACACTTTCTCAGATTGAATTCATGCCTTTAGATGCCTACAAAACAGAATCTGTTTTAAACTGGACTCATCTAGATAGCAAAGCATTAAAAAAAGGTCCTTTCGTTGTTGACAGTTTTACTGAATTCTTTATTGGCGGTTCATGTTGCAGTGCATGATGGGTAATCGTCTCACCCTCCGGCAGAAGTGTAACACCTTTAGTTTAGGTGCTTTTGTGAGCTGTGAACTAATGTAAGAAATTGCATAAAGTTTCTCAAGACACACCTAGAATTCTAATGTTTCTAATCCAGAATGAAAATGTCTTGAGGATCATTTACTCAACAATAAAACAAGTCACTGGTTTTTGCACGCAATATGAAATCCTGTAAAACGAAACATTCTGAACTTTGCTTTCTATAGCATCTTAGTTTTTCAACAGTTGTCTCGTGTGTTTATTTTATCATGCGACACATCCAAGACGAAAATTAAAACTGAGATCTAACAATAAGTCAATAAAAAAAGATAATTCAATCACAAGAAAGTGATGTTTTCCACTTTCAGAAAGTGAACTCAACAGGAAGTGATGTCATATAAGATCAGAGTTACATAAGAAAATCAATCGTGATTCAGTCACTTGATTCAAATGTATTCCAGTAAACTTCATGAGGACAGCGGGATATCTGTGAATAATATTAGAATAATATCACGAGTGGGACTCGATGATTCCAGATGGTATTGAATAAACCGTCGCTAATTGGGACTGTAAGTGTCTTACAAGAGCAGCAAACAATGACAATGACGGATGAATCTGATAAAACACGTCTCATCTAACATCAAAAAGATTCAAAGGTAAAAAGCAATGATATTTTCTGCTTTTAAACCCCCTAATAAATACATTTTGTTCACATACTGTAGTAAATGAGGGGAGATGTGCCTTATGCCTTGTTTACTCAATCGTTACAGTTTTTTTTCACATTGTATTCCAATGCCTTTTATATTGTAATTATGTTAATCCACATAACTAAAATGCAACACATCTCAATACAGTATTTTTCAGTACTGTTTATTGTAAGTCGAATCTTCTTGATGCAATTGTAATTGCTTATTTCCTTTGGATTTTGGAGGAAACGTGGATTAAATGTTCATTAAAGGCTCGAGCCCTTTTAAAGTTTAACTCTGAATATTTGTCCATGATCATCTACTGATAGAATCAATGAAGTCAATGAATACAGTGAATATCATAAAATACACACGAGACATTCCGGTAGAGCCGCTGCTGGCCAATAGTAATATAATAGCCTCCTGTATTGTTATGCAAAGCAAGCGTCTTTTGAATCAATACACGAGAGGCTATATTTAGAAACACCGCAGGCCAGTGAACCACGAGAAAAACACGACAGTCGCTTACAACCGCCACCAGTATTAATATTCTAGCACATTTGTGCCGTTTGATGATATAGTCTCAGTGGATTTACCACAGAAGCAGACGTCTGCGCACACTGACTGCAGAATCTGCACAATGATTTCAAGGAGGCCTGATGCATGTCTTGAAATTGCTTTAACCCGACTCACCTTCATGGACCACCACCCCCTGTTGCCATGGAGCTGATGAAGCGCTTACAACATACTTCAGTTTTCATAGTGGAACTGGCTTATAGAGAGAGGGAGAGAGAGATGACAAATGCTTTCATTATTCAGATGCCCGTGATCTGTTATTTGCCATTATTCGAAACATCAGAAGGTCACATCAGGAATGAAAACGACTCTGTTAGTTTCACCTTGAATGTTACAAAGAACGCAGAGGAAAATGTTCTTGCTCACATGTTTCTCTTTCTTATTTCTCAGATGTGTTTCATTTAAGTATCAACTTAGTTTCTTCTAAAATTACTCATCAGACAAAATAAAAGGAGAATGAAATGATATTGTGATTGTCTGGAGGTGTAAATGAATGTAGATCGCAGAGGTCAGATAATCTGGATTTCAGTAAATGTGATGAGAAATGTTTGATATTGAGATCTTCATTAATATTGACTTTTGATGGCAGACGAGACAAATCTGATCTCAGTTTGACACACTGTTGACGTCTCTTCTCAAACTCTCATGACAGACACATTTCTGACTCTGAGACGCACATGAGACTTCAGCAAATGTCACAACTACAATTAATGTTTATAAGGTATTTCATAGGTGTCGTTCTCTGTGATGGCATTTTTCAAACCGAACCCTGCGCATGCGCTTAAGCCGATTACAATGTATTTACCTCAATAAAACACCTGTAAGAGAAGATAGCCTTGGTCATAATAACTTCATTTTTTATATAGCGCCGTTAAAGCAGCTTCTCAAGGCAACAGAAAACTAAACACACCTTCATTTATTTGCCTTGGATTTGAGCAAGGGTGCGCCTGTTTTGCGCATTTTTCTACATGGAATCAGAGCGACAAATGAATGGTAATACGATGTTTCCAGATTTTAAAATAGTCCTGATAAATACTGTTTGCAAGTAGCTGAAAGCTCTGTAAGTGAACAAATAGTAACTGTGTGTTCAAACCAGATGCGAATGAAGCGTTAAACGCGAGTGATTTACATGTTAGGTCAATGCAAAAAGACGCGATAGACATTCTGTAGCGTGATTCGGCGCTAATTGAGCGAATTGAAAAATTTGAACTTTGCCGGATATTTATGCCATGTTAACCAATCAGGAGCTTGCGCTAGTGATTATGACATAGTGAGCGGAGGCAACATTTCTTTCAGACATTTGCTATCTAGCAATAGCGTGACGTAAATAAAAATGATTGACATGATTTCACCAGCTGATGTCAGATGTGACTCAAACGGTCAGACGTTTATTGTTTGTAAACAGTTTGGGAGACATGTGATATACTGTATATAGTACAATTTCATTTCAGACATTAGAATCACACACACACACATTATACATTACAGTCACTAACTCACACACACAATAAACACAGAAAGTGTATTGATTCAAAAGTGAATGTTTATAGATTTTTGATTGACAGAATTAAATGTTATCCAGGTGGACGGAGGTGGATCAGAGAATTTAAGGACATTCTATATTTATCCTCAAATCATTTCCAGTGTTTAACAAATGTGTATAAACAGCAAGCGGCTCTTTCTTTGTTCGGCTCAGTCGTGCCACAAGATCGCCGTCAGCTGTGGTTTGGTCTGCAGCTGTCAGAAGTCATATCAGTCATCCCTTGCATTACACATGCAGACGCAAATACTGCGGTGTCCACGCCGACATCATTTCCATACCAATGTGATTCACAACATGTTTTTCTTGAACATGCATGAATGTTTACTATTTAGCCGTTGCATCTGCTTAATTATTCATTCTGTATTTTCCCTAAATGTTTTCTCTGTCAACAGCTCCTGTGTCGTCCCCACGTGATGTCTGAATGGCTTTTGTGATATTTAAAAGTGTATCGATTGATTCCGGCGTGACATTGTTTTTATCACGCAGTGTGTGACATTTATATTGAGCTGTGAAATGAATGCACATGCCCCTCCCTCTTTCAGGAGACCGACCTATTGGACATCACCTACATCAAAGATGCAAGAACAGGCAAATGCACCAAAACCCCAAAGGTAAGACAGACTGTCCGGTCCATCATGACGTGATTAAGCCCAAACTAAAAATCACAAAGCTCTGTTATGTATCTTTGACTGCTATAAAATGTGGGTGTAGTTCTCTTCCTTTTTGAAGACTTTCACTGAAATCCCTGTGAATAAAATAAATGTTATTTTGTGATTCCTGTCGCTCTCAGCTTCTCTTACTGTGTGTGTTTGGTTTCTTCTGTTTTTAAGTTTGTCCTTGTGAGGTGGGGAGGTTTAGTGTGTTTCTGTTGTTGTACAGTATATAGGTTAATAGCTCAGGTGGGTGATAAGTATCTCTCTATGAGGGTAATGGTCTGTTACAGGCACACAGACATCTGTAGTCATGCTAAATCGAGACCAGCGTGATCTAAATCTGGAGCCTGTGGGCCGGGGGTCTGCCAGGTGAACTCTTTCCCACGCATAGTGACACGATACACGTCTCAATCATGTGAGAATATCAGTGCACAGATACAGGAGAACCAGGACAGAGTCCATGTGTGTTGTGTGTTTAATGCAGTGCATTCAGATGGAGAAATCAACTGAGGATAAAGAGGATCTGTCCTCATTGACGGAAGTGTGTTCTGATAAAGAAACCTTTTCTACAGCATTTAGTAGTTTAGATATTCTTTTTTCCAGTTTTCCAATTTAGATTTTTAACATATAAAATTGTATGTAAAAAGTTATTTACATTTAGTCATTTAGCAGACGCTGTAATCCAAAGCGAATAACATATGAGGTGAACAATGGCAGCAAAAGTTAAGATAAAGTAAGGGATAATGTACAGGCGGTTGTTATGGCAGAAATAACCCCTTCAGTGAGACACAAGACCCTCCACTTCACGTCCTGATCACACTGAAGGGCTTATTTCTGCCATAACAACCGGCTGCTTGTACATTATCCCTCTTATTACACGACTACTGGCCACATGAGATAAAAACAGGACATGAAATGGGAATTTGAAATATTTAATCAGCTAATTTTTACTGAATGCAAACCTTCCGCCAGGAAAAGCTGTTTACTTTCAGTTTTAAGTTAAGAAGCGACATTCAAATGTCACGAACAGGCAAAATGGTTTAATCATTTGTAAATATAATGTCATATATGTTATTAAAAGACATGTTTATATCAAAATGATTTGCTGCATCTGGGTTACCGTGTGTTATTCGTTTTGAGAGGTTGTTATCTGGGAATAATGAACCTGCACATATCGTGACTGGCCAATCAGAATCAAGCATTCCAACGAGCCGTGTAATAAGCTAAATGAATGAATGCTTTAGTAATATTGTTCAGTGTTATTTCATGTTATTGCATTGTTTAATGCTGGGTTCACACCAAACGCGAACAATCGCATTCCATGCTCTTTATTACTCGCGGTAAAAGTTTGTCATTTTCGCGTGAGTGATGAGATCTGACAAATATTTAAAACCTTCACGAAAGATGAGATTGAGCGCTGGATTTGTGTCTTTGCATTGAGTTTGTATGTCATTTTCTGGCACAAAACACTTAATTCACGTTTGGTGTGAACCCCCTATAACATATGAAACACGATTGCACATTTCATTTGAAAACAATCATGATTACGATGAAAATCTGAAATAAAGAGAACGCAGGACCTGCATGAGTTTTGCTCATTTAGTAAGACTGGTTGGCTATTTTGTGCTGAAAAGTTAGTTAAAATTATTTTTTAAATATCTAATATTAGAACTTTCATCTGTTGTTTGTAAAGTGTTAAAGACACGTAAAGCTATGGTAGGCCTACAGGAGAGTATTTGATTCAAAAATGTAAGTTAATATTTTGTGGCTCTTTTTTGGCGCCTGTATTCCCCTATACAAGCCAATGGCCCCTTTATAGATTTTTTGTCTGGAGCCCTGAGAGGTCAAATCCATTTATAAAGACAGAGAATGAGATGCTGAGTCATGTTAAAGATGTCATAAAGGATCGTTGCCAAAATGAAAGATTGGCCCTCAATAAAACTGAACAGATGAAGCCCGTCAGAGAAATGCAAATAACGCTTCTGACAGATATCTTGATCTATATTAAAGCCGTGTGTTTCACTGATGTGTTTCTGTAGAGATGCATATGATTCCTTGAGCGACATTGAGATGATGTCTTTTCTCTCATGTCTCGTTGGAGCAATGACAAACTCCAATCTGAGTTTTTTCGTCGCATCCTAATTGCAGGTTGTTAGATTTTACTGGTTTATGAACGGAAAGCAATAAGAATGAGATTTTAATGGCTTTTACGCTGAGACCGTGCAGAAATATCCGGCTGATTTTGTAATGAAAAGAATATTAATTGAAAAGAAAATTGCATTTCTTTGTGCTTATAATGCAATGGCAGATAAATGAAGAATAGAAAGATGAATCCGTCATCTTATCGGCAACACTTTCCTCCTCATCTTTAACTCGTTCAGTGTGCTCCTGATGTCTTGTTAAAGATGAGAGAAGGACAAACTGTTCATTGTTCGTGACATTGAAAAATGTGAAGATCATTAGACGTTTATGAGTGATTCATGTTAAAATTGTTGCAGTAGCAAAGGATTGTTTATGTGTGTTCATCTGTGATGCTGCTCATAAAAAAGTTTCAGTCTATTTGCTAAAATTGAAAAGTAGAGAAGAGCTGAAAAACGTCTGTATTTTTGTTTTCTTTGATTGCGGTTGCGTTAAAGAACGCAACAAATCCTAAAAAAGCACGTTGAGGGAGTTGAGTGAGCTCTGGTGCTGGTTTGGTTAAATACATCGAGGTCTTGATGCATGTTGCCATAGAAACTCTAGTGGAAAAGCTGCCAAAGGCACCGGAGTTAATGAGGTTGCCAGAAAGGACAGCCAACATGGCGAAGAGCCCGACGGAGGACAAAGTGACGGCGGTGACATGGGTTTCTGGAGCCCTGTGGCCAGTCAGCGCTGACTCATGTGATTCTAAAGCCATCAGAATAATAAATATATGAGCTCAGAGCCATTTGACTAAATGTTTTGCATTTCAACAAATCCCATTGGGGTCGACTCTTTTGACTCAGAAACCACACAGAACATATTATCAACCGCATAGCAATGACCTGGCAACCATCCACAATACCCTAGCAACCGCATAGCAATGTGCTGTAAACCCTCACGAAGCTCAAGTGCCTCTTGTATTTTCTTCCCAAATCAAGAGTTTGTGGAAGATAAAATGATATTTGAGTTCTGTGTTTTCATTTGAACGAGTCGGCAGTGCGTGAATATTATTTTATCACAAGCGGCACTGAATTCCAAAAGACAAAGCGAGAAATGCCAAGGTCTGTGGTTTTGTCCGCGGTGTGTGTAATGTATGCAGGTTTGCTGATAAATCTAAATGCAATTTATTTCCCTCACCAGGACCTTTCATTCCCCACTGCCTGTTCACCATACAATCAAAAGGAGATTTGCATGAAACATACAAACACAAGAGATAATATCTGTATTCAAGAGCTTGACAGCTGAAGGATGAGTTTAAAAACGGGTGATAAATCAGAGACCCACGCCCTCTTTCCGGACACACCAGTAGACCTATTGACATCTTTGTAATGATTTAGAAAGCTTGTTAACATTCTGAACACGGTTGACATCGTGTGACGCTTAAAGTCCCTGTGAACCGGAAGTTGTGATCGTTTTTACTTCCGTATTTTGTCGCATTTCCGAGTGAAATGGAATTTCTAATGAGAAAACTAGTGGCTTTGTCTTTCTCAGCCGCTGCGTCTTGAAATGTAACTGACAGCAGACTGACAGTTGAAAGGGAGGAGTTAACAGATGCTCCGCCCAAGCCGTCTAACATACGTCATTTGAGATGGATAGTCACTAGAGGACGGAAGTGCATTTGCAGATTTTAAGTAAAGAATATGAGGGCACAGAAATTATAAAAAGAGAAAGACCCACAGTGATAAACTATTTACAATAAACGCTGCAATATTTGATAAAAATAGGAATTGTCATACATTGTCATGTATTTCACTGGGACTTTAATGGCTTTTGCTGGTGCAAACATGAGCCCGGTACAGTATGAAACATGAAACAAGAAGACTGGAGTTTAGTTCAGGTTGTGTTGAGCTGTAATAATTGTGCACATCTGTCCGCTTCACACATAACTTCCCTTTTAAAGAGTCACTTTAATATTCAATAACGCCATGTATTATTCAGATGATATTCAGAGCTACACACAGCATCTTTCACTAATGAAGCTGTCTCATTTGTCATGCTGTTGCTGGAAACGGCTTTAAATGAAAGTGCAGCAGTGGTCTGTGGCCTCTGAAACATGACTCGCACACATCTCGTTCTGACTCTCACACAACATATCATATATGACATCATCATCGCCTCGTATCTATCGTAGACCAAACTGCTGTGTCAAGTTAGTATGGAGGCGTCTTAAAGTCAACCACTGACCCTACTAACTGTCTTGTCTTTAGTGTCTTTTTTCTGGTGGATGATAGACAGTTATTGTGTGAAGATCTTTCTGCTTTTTGTGCTGCATGGAAAGAAAAACACCTCACGGCTGCGATTGTGTTTGTTCATTTGCATTTACACATTTGGTGGACGCTTTTAATCAGAGCGATTTACATTGTTTCCCCCTGGGATGGAACCCGTGACCTCTAACCTTGGGATGGAACCCTCTTACCACTGAGCTACTGGAAAGCATCTGAATGAATATTGCGTTTCATAGATCGTTCTTTTCTCTGCTGTATTTAAACATTACAAACACAGTTCAGGTGTTTCTCACTGAAAAGATTGATAGATGTGAAACGATATGTGTAGTTGACATACAGGTGTCCAACACTGAGACATTTCTCAAAATACCTTCCACTAAGGAAAAGAAAGTATTTTTGGTTGAATTGCTAAAAAAGCATTGAACACAAATTCTATCACACTATTTCACCAAATATTGTGTGTTTTCTGAATATCCTGTAGTCTCTCGAACAGATAAAAACATGTGCTCATTTGCACACAGAACTTGCAGAAATGTCCTTGAGATGTTTATTTGCAAGAAATAGTTTGAATATGAAACTATAAGTTTACTTTCCAAAGAGTTTTCTCATTTATTAGGTATTTTTATATTGAACTGATTGTAGCCAAACCCTGAAAGCATATGTTTTATTATCAGTCTCAGATCAGTTTATGTCCTCCGAACATGAAATTTCTGGCTCTGGGGAGATGAAATGTTTTTCATGGTCTTCAGGTGCTTAGCAGCTTAGAGAGACTTTTTAGCATACAGATAAAGTGCTTGTGGGTGAAAGAGGCTTTACAGGATTATTTCTCTCTCTCTCTCTCAGGAGGCGAAGCTTCGAGAGCTTCTGGATGTGGGGAATCTTGTGGGACGGATAGAGAACAGAATGTTAACCGTGGTGACGGGTCCAGACATGGTCAATATCCAGTACCTGAACTTCATGGCCTTCCAGGAGGACGTGGCCAGGGTATTTCAATGAGTTCATGTTTTTATCATATAAACATTCACAAACACTGTGATGTAATTGTGTTCATTTCTCTCAAATTCTACTGTTATTGAAGCACGGAGAAGCATCGAAAATATTAGGATATTTGTAAAATCTATGTTTTGAATTATACAAATTGTTCATGAAAAATCTGAATGATTTGATGAAAACAAAATAGCTGTGTGTTTGTTGAGAATCGATGTTAGCGTCGAGCAGATTTAATGTGAACTCTGGTGTGTGTGTCACAGGAGTGGGCAGATGAGCTTTTCAGTCTGGCGTCCAACCTACTCGCTCAAAACATGGGCAAAGAATCATGTCTGGAGAAAGCGTAAGGACCTGCATGAGATTCACACGCTTACATCCCATAAATAAAGTCATGTTTGCTGAATCACCACAAATGCATGAGCATGTTTTCTGACGGGTATTTCTCACGCCCTGAACGTGTGCTCGAAATCTTCAGGATGTTATTTCGAGAAATCATATGTACAGTGTAAAGTCAAATCGTTTTATATCATTGGACACAAACTTGGAACTTTTACATAGTTCTTTTACATAGAACTTTTACACGTAAAAGTTCCAAGTTTGTGTCCAATGATATAAAACGATTGTGACACATGTGACATTGATGAAACATTTTTTTATCAGTTACACGAGACTCAAGCTGCAGACCAATCAGGAGGCTCGAATCCCTGTGAAAAAGTAAGTGATTGCAACCGATTCATTCCGTTGATCACAAATTGTATCTTTAACAGATATTATTCTCTGAAACGTGTCTTTGCGTTTTCTGCAGCATCTTCCGTATGTTTTCTGCCGATCGGAAGCGAGTGGAGACGGCACTGGAGACCTGTAACCTCCCGTCCGGCCGGGTGAGCATATGTTCTGATAATGACTCCAGACAACCTGCAGGCAGACAGGAAGACTCATGATTCAACAAGAAGTGACCATTAGACCAAAAGAAAAATCACAGATGACATCTCCTCATCAGTGAGATTCAATAGAGAACAAATAGAAACGTTTGCTCATTTGTTACGCTTTCATTTGAAACTGAACTGAAACACAACTGAGAACGCAACCATCAGATCTCTTGAGCTATAAAAAACATCTGGGACAACTTTTGGCGCAATGTGGCGTCAGGTGCGACACAAGTGTTCATTTTTGCGTTCTGCGCCACGTTGTTTAAATAGCAAATGTATTTGCGCCTATGGGCACACTGGTCTGAGAACGAGGTGTGTTCAGGCACATTGTTGGGGCGTTGCTATTTTATGCCACTGACCAATTGAAACGACGGGCGGTTATGATTTTGGTTATTTAAAGAGTCTGTTAATAATATGCGTCTATAGGCAAGTGCACAGTGTGCCTACATTCTGCGTATTACACACAGAGGGATGCGTAGCAGCACACAAACATGCAAAATATGAAAAATGAATGGACTACAATGTAAAAGATAAATATATATATCCTACTTGTACTGTAGATGGTCTGAAGATGCGTTTCCTCTCTGGCAAAGCATCCAGTCTATGCTCTTGCAAATTCTGCAATGTAAATAGCGAATCCGCCATGGCACAGCTCAACTGGCTCTTAAAGGGAATGGGAGATGAGACTCATCAATAACTGTCAAAATCCTGTTCCAATTCTCAAGAACAGAGAACGCATGAAAGTACCCGGATGGGTTCTCGATATCAAGGATGCATCGAATGCAGCCTTACACGTTTACGGAAGTACGTCTAACTTGAAGTCGCAGAAGTTACTACAGCACGTCCATCCAAGTTCGTTCTTCCGAGGTGCCCGAAGACTGGCCTCCACAAGAGCACAAGCCCGTTCTTTGCTTTCTTAGAATTGAGAAATGGCCACTGATTGCTTCAATGCACGTTTTGCCCAAAACACACCCATGACTCATTAAGAGTATAGGGACAAACCTTTTAGACCATGTGGCTGGCACGCTGACCCTTTTTTCTCGTCCTTAAACTAGGAGCAGTGGATTCGGACATGCCCTAAGTGCACTTGCGCCCTGCGCTTTAGACCATTCGTTTCGATCGTTAAAATAGAGCCCATAAGAAATAACATCCGTGGTCTTTGTATGTCAGTGAGTGAGTGTAAGGTGGAGCGGTGTGAGCACACAGATGATGATGATGATGATAAAAGGTCTCTGGAGGGAGTTGTTGTGTCGGGGGAGTTAATGAGAAATAATCATGTGCTGTTCTCTCTGTTCTTCACCTCTGACTCACTCAAAGCGTTCAATGCTTTCATGTTTTCTGCTTTTATATTTTCACCACTAAAGCATTCATCAGCCTTAGATGCTTCCTCTGCCTTTCACACTGACTGTCTCGCTTGAATAATTTCAATATCTGACAGCAGTAATGTTTGCTCTCAGATGGCTTCACGCATTTATTGGGTTTGTCCATTGATTCTCTTCTGGGCTGTAACATTTGAGTTGTTATTAACAGGAGGCACGCGTTGTTAAAGAACAGTAGCCTCTTCTGTTTTATAGTTCCTCCTCAGGGAGGTTTTGAATGATGGATTGATCCAGCGTTTGGTGGATTTGTCAGTGTTCAGCTCACAAATATTGTGGTAGGATGTAAGAATAACTATGAATGTACGTTATTTGTGTTTCTCTGTCGTTGCAGAACGACTCCATCCCTCTGGAGGATTTAACCCCTGAGGTTTATAAATCATTCATCAATAACCTCTGTCCACGACCTGACATCAACCAGATCATCACTGATCTGTAAGTCTTCATCGCTGTTTTCTGTTTCATCTGGTGGTGTAATCTTGTAGAATACGTACTGTTTGACTGCATCTCTCTCTCTCTCCAGTGGTGCAAAGAGCAGAAACTGTCTGACTCTGGATCAGATGACTGACTTCATCAATAGCAAACAGAGAGATCCACGGCTCAATGAGATCTTGTACCCGCCGCTGAAGCCTGAACAAACTCAACTGCTCATGGAGAAGTTTGAGCCCAACCCGGGAATGATTGAGAAAGGTCTGTGTGGCATGATAACACTCCAAACCCCACTGAGCTGTCTCTGTAGGCAGTATTTTAAAGAGTACATACACGAGTTCAGTGCGTAATGTTGCCGTGTGTGAATGTAAGCAGTCTGCCAAGTCGAATCTTATTGTTGGTTTTGTTTTTATTGTAAAATATTTTCATCCTTTGTCGTATAGTGTCATTGCCATGGCAACAGTTAGTCCTGAGACGCTGCAGGCGAGTGGATTTATTTATATATCTGTGAGAGCACAAGGCTCCACGGGCGAACTGGAGATCAGGTCACTGGATGATAATGTGCGGGAGGCCGTTCTCTCGTGACAGCTGATTTATTACACACATTAGGAGCAGAAAGAGCGCTGATAGGCACTGATAAAGATGATCAGTGGTCTCTTTACATCGCCCGTCCGCTGTGACACCTTCACTTCAGACTCTATTCGGTTCGAAAGACGGGCCGAGGACACTCAGATTCATGACAAACCATCAAAGTGTGTTTAGCTCGGTGGCCGGCACAGAGCGACAGAGCACTTGAGATTATTTGACTTTGTTAAGAGCCGCACACGGTCTTGTGTCCTGTGTTTGTTCTTTTCTTTCTCCCTTTAACCTGACAAGACAATTGCTGAAGATCCGCCAGCGGCTGTAATTGTGGTCTTTATAAAGCGTCGACTCGGGGACAGTGAAGGTGGTCTGTGTTATTTTAGAGTTTAAATCAAAGGTTCTTTGCTCTGGAATGACAGAAATGGTGACGGTGCGAGCTGTGGAACGTTTCGTCGAGGCGTGTCGGTGTCGTTCTCAAACAGGGCCGCGGTTAATTACCTCTGGAGCTCTGAGATGAACAATGACTTTAATTAATGTAAAGTGTGGGTGAGAGTGAGTCACAGGGGACGCCCGTACCCAAGCGTCTCTCCATGCCACACCGCTGTTTAAAGAGTCTGAATCCTGCAAGCTGGAGCTTTATCTCAAGTTGGTTGGCAGTTGTCGTGTTCATTTACTCAAGTTGTTACGTCAGGTGCAAAAAAAGATCTGGTTTTCTGTCCTCATTAATGCTTCATTCAAGTTGTGTATAGTATCACATGGTATATATTATACTGTATAAACAAAAAACTTAAAAACAAAACACTTTAACTTTTGTGATGTGACGCATTTCTGAGTCCAACAGAATACCTGTTGGGAATTATTGTGAGGCAGAACTTTCTTTTAGACTTGCTTTCCTCTGTCATACGATATTTGTGTAGAATGCAAAAAGCTGAGAAAAAGAATTTGATGTTGACTTGTGTGTTATCTGTGTGACAGGGCTGATCTCTGTGGAGGGCTTCACGAGGTATCTGATCAGTGAAGAGAACAGCGTCATTCCTCCAGAAAAACTGGACCAGAGTGAAGACATGAGCTTCCCCCTCTCACATTACTTCATCAACTCATCACACAACACATATCTCACAGGTAACACAACACACGGAACGCAGGCACAGCTGGGTAGATTACTTTACTGATTACAGATTACATGACAAAATTTATAGTTAGTGATGTAATCTTTAGATTTTGGTTATGTAATCGGATTACATTTAGATTACGTTTGATTTAAATCTCATTTAATGTAACATGTTGTATATTGATGCAGGATCATTTTGTACTATTTTGACAGACACAACGAGGAAAAATATTGATCGCTATTAACAAACCATTAACTACAACTTTCCCCCCAATAAACTCTTAATTTGTTGCTTATTTATTTAGGTTTAGGTATTGGGTAGGATCAGGGAAATAGAATATGGTCATGCAGACTATGTGCTTTATAAGTACTAATAAACAGCCAATATGCCAATTATAGGCATGCTTATAACAACTAGTTAATAGTGAGAATTACCCCCATACTTAAATATTCTTTTCTTAATCGCCAACTAGGGCATCAACATCTTTTTAAAGTGCAGTACGGAAAAAACACTAACACTTATATAACTACATTGCAAAAATGACATTCTTACTAAGCAGAGTTTCCTTAAAAATGAAAGGGTGTCTATAAGGGCTGCCACAAAGATCAAACCCCTCTCTGCCGGAAAAAGCTTGAAGAATCACAAATATGATATTAGTATGAGTGGTAGGTATGTTTATTGTAAAAAATGATTTAATGTAGTGAAATCCACTGAACTGTAAACAAATTTCTGCCATTCTGTGAATAATACGTAATCATGTAATCCAAAAGATAAGTCTGATTACGATTATTTGAAAATATAGTTTATTATAATTACAAGTACTTGATAATTGGAATCTGATTACGTCATCCAGATTACTTGACAAAGAGAAATAAAACGTATCATTAAAATGCAAATGATTTAAGATCAAAAATATTACTTTCGATTTTAAGAAACAATAAAACTGTCAGTATATACTGTCAGAAAGAATAAGAATAGAAGTGCAGTTGATGTAAACCAGCACAGTGCTCAGCGTGTAAATGCACAGCTAAATAAGTGTGTTTTGAATCTGGATTTAAAACTAGCTGCTGTTGGTGAACATCTGATGTCTTCTGGAAGCAGATTCCAGCTACGGGTGGCGTAATGGCTAAATGCTGACTCGCCTTGTTTCGACTGAACCCTTGTTATCTCTAACCGACTTGATCCTAATGATCTGAGAAGTCTGTTTGGTTTATATTCAATAAGCATATCTGAATGTATTTAGGTCCTAGACCATTGAGTGATTTAGAGACAATGAATAATGCTTTGAAGTCGATTCCAAAAGTACCTGGTAACCAGTGTAAGGACCTGATGTGCTCAGATTTTTTGGTTCCGGTCAGAATCCTGGCAGCAACGTCGTGTATGAGCTGCAGCTGTCTGATAGTCCATTACAGTAATCCATCCTGCTGGTGGTGTAACACAACAACACAATGATAACACAACACATATCTTATCTAACAGATGACCCAAAAACACAAAGCACACCTCATAGGTAACTTAACACACAATGAATAAGCATATGCAAAAAGATAAATATTTAATTTGAAATGTTCACATGAACAAAGAAGAAAGTGAAAATCAAAAGTGAAAGAATAGAAAAAACATGAACAGTAACCGATGTAACAAAAACGTGAAAAGTCTTGTCAGAAAAGATAAGTGCATATGCAGTAAACTTCTGTTGTGCTAACCATACTGTATGTGTTGTGTGTGTGTTAGCGGGTCAGCTGGCAGGGAACTCTTCCGTTGAGATGTATCGTCAGACTATGTTGTCTGGTTGTCGTTGTGTGGAGTTGGACTGTTGGAAGGGTCGTACCGCAGAGGAAGAGCCCGTCATCACACACGGATTCACCATGACATCTGAAATCTCCTTCAAGGTGAACCGCAGCACACACACACACACACACACAAGAGCACTGCAGTGTACCTGAATACATAAACAAATCTACAGTTTACTACAGTAAATCGTAAAGTAAACTACAGTTTTTTTCACGTGTGGAACAAACAGAAAATGATTAAACAGTGAAAAGAATAAAAGTATGTTATTTAATCAAACATAGCGATAATATGTTTGTTTCTTTTCAGGAAGTGATTGAAGCCATCGCCGAGTGTGCTTTCAAAACCTCTCCCTTCCCCATCATTCTGTCCTTCGAGAATCACGTGGACTCGTAAGTCTCCTGCGCTGGCGGCCGGTGCAGCGTCTGATCCTCACAGTCGACCGCAGCTATGGCAACAGAAGAGAAGCGATTACAGCGTCTCTGAAACGCATCATTAATCTGCAGTCATCGCTGTGAGGCGTCACACGTCGTGCCTGCTTCATTTCATGCCTGAAATCAAAGATGACACGATGCGTGCCGTCGGCCAATTTCATTTGAATAACATCACAGGCAGATTCCTGGAAACACATGCACACAGATGTCACAACACACTGCAAAGATATCAATACAATGTTGTGTTGAGAGATGAAAATGCATAAGATATTTTTTCATAAGCTTATTTTTTCTATTGGAAATACATATTATAAATGTAAAATCTACTAAATATTAAACATAATTGCAAGATTTGACATTTCCTGCCCTGATTTATCTTGTTTATTGGTAAATAATTCAGTTGTTGAGTTTTTTATCGCATCAGCGCTTGTTTTTCTGTTGTGTGTCACAGTCCCAAGCAGCAGGCCAAGATGGCAGAATATTGCAGATCGATATTTGGAGACGCTCTTCTGACTGAACCCCTGGAGAAATATCCTGTGAGTTCACTGATCTCATATTCTCATCTCGGTCTCACCAGTTTCTCATCGCAGCTTGTGTTGTAGCTGGAGTCGGGTGTTCCTCTGCCGAGTCCTCAAGAGCTTGTGGGAAAAATTCTCATTAAAAACAAGAAATCTCACCCCAAACCGTCAGATGGAAGCACAAAGAAGAAGCTGTCCGAGCAGGCGTCCAACACTAACAGTGATTCCTCCAGCGTGTTTGAACCCTCGTCACCCTGCGCTGGACCTGCAGGTATTACATTTACATTGAGTCATTTAGCAGACGCGTTTACAGAGATTTCAGGGAGCCATAAGCGATATGTCATACAGGAGCAATAGTACAATAGGTGCTAATACAAAGTTACTTGTTTCAACAAAAGCTAGAGAAAGAGTTAGTGTTTTTCTTTTTTTTCATTTGTCTGTCAAGTATTCACAGAAGAGATGGGTTTTAAGTTTGAAGGTTGTGAGAGATTTGGTTTACCGGACCGAGTTAGGAATAAAGTTGTGAAGGAGATTGAGCAGGAAAGTGATTGACTTGGCTGAACGCAGGGTTCTTGATGGGGTGTAGGAGTGTAGTAGGGTGTGAAAGTATGCCGGTGCAGATCCAGTGATAGTCCTGTATGCAAACATCAGTGATTTTATTCTGATCCGGTCTTCAACCGGTAGCCAGTGAGAGAAATGAAAAGGAGTGTCACATGAGCCCTTTTGGGCTGTTGGAAGATAAGGCGTGCTGCTGTGTTTTGAACCAGCTGAAGTGGTTTGATAGCCTTTGCAGAAAGACCAGCAAGGAGAACATCGCAGTAGTCCAACCTTGAGTTGACCAGGGCCTGGACAAGGAGTTGTCCCAAGGATGTCGTGTAAATTGAAAAAAGCAGCGGTCCGAGCACCGATCCCTGAGGGACCCCAGTGATCATGTGGTGAGCAGTTTACAGCGAGCCCCTCCATGACACCCTTAAGGATCTGCCGGAGAGGTAGGATTTGAACCAGTGGAGAGGAGTGCAAGAGATTCCTTAAGATGACAGTAAGGGTTGACAGTGGTATCCAGTGATTGACCGTGTCCAACGCTGCAGATCGGTCTAGCAGAATCAGTACAGATGATATAAATTCTGCCTTGGCCAGTCACAGTGCTTCTGTGACCGATAGCAGTGCAGTCTCAGTGGAGTGGTTTGTTTTGAAGCCAGACTGCTTGTCATCCAGTAGTTTGTTCTGGGATAGGTAGGAAGACACCTGGTTGAAAACTGCCCTTTCAAGTGTTTTTTTTTTGCAATAAATGGGAGGAGAGAGACAGGTCTGTAACGATGGGGTCGGTCCAATATGGGTTTCTTAAGTAGGGGCGTGACCTGGGCCTGTTTGAATGTGTATTACATCATCATCATACAGTATATAACACATCCATCAGCGACACCATATGCAGCACACTTCATCTAGAAAGGGTTTTTTAGCCGTGAGCTGGTGAACTTGTTGCATTTTATTTAGAAAACACATATAATATCTCTTGGTGCCAATTTGTTGAAATATAGACAACAGCCATTCACATACACCGTACAGTATGTGAAAGGCCACAAAACAAAGTTGAACAAAAGTGACACACAAACTCTCATTTCACATGATCAAATATGGTCTGTTTGAATCCTTCTGATTTGCTGGAAGGAGTGCATTTAACCTGATCCAAAATGACACTGTAAACATCAATGGGCCAGTTGCACAAGATGGCGCCGGTCAGTGTTGGGTGTAACTAGTTTCTAAGTAATTAGTTACTGTAATTATTACTTTTCCCTTAAAAAAGTTAAGTAAGGAAAAAGTTAGTTTTTTTTCAATACAGTAACCTGTGATGTAATTGAGTTTAATACTATGTAATATATTCAATATTGGAAATGAGATCAAATTATAAGTCTAACTGTAAAATGTATGCTTTAATGAGTCCCTGCCACATTTGTATACTTTCGTCAGTTAAGCATTTCTCTATTTATTTATTTGAATGAATTAAAAATCTATTTCATGTCTATCCATGAATCACTTCACTAATCGAGGTTGATGTAGGATAAAGAAAGTAATAAGTTATAAGTAGGGATGCACCGATAACACTTTTTAAAGACAGAGCACGAGTACCACTTTTTATTTTCTGGTACCCGCCGATACCAATGCCGGAACCGTTTCACAACACAGTGAGACTAATAAAAATAGAATAGCTTTATAATAACAAACAACTCAAGCACATTATGAAAAAACAAATAATTTTTGCTTTCAAAACTTTCACAGCAAATTTCATTCAGTTATATCATAACTGATATACTACATTTCGTTACACTGTACTTGTATATGTGTAATGACAATAAAGTTGAATCTAATCTAATCTAATCATGCGAAGTATCCGTCTTTGGTATCGATGCAATTTTACACTATTTTGGACTAACAAATTGCTTACCGCAGGAATGTCATCGCATCGTGTTGGGTTAGGATGAGGTTTAACATATGACATATTCCATTACCACATTCACTTACATCTTTAGCATAAAGAAAGAGAGACTTTTAACACACTTTATTATCTTCCAAAAACCAAACAATGTTATACTTCAAAATATCCACATTTTGAAGATTTATTCAAAATGACCACTAGGCTTTTCCTAAAGGAAGGGAGCACAACCACAAGTGATGAGGTGATGAGGAGTTTTAGTGTCTGTACAGTATGAGATGATGAGAGGAGAGCCAGTGGTACAGTTTGGGATATTTGTGTGGTGTTTGACGGCAGGTGAGAAAGACGCGGGCCGTCTGTGTTTCTGTCAGGTTAAAGTAAAGCCTCGGGTCTGGTGAAGGATGTGAGGGGTTTTTAAAGGTTTCAGACATCATTCAGCACTGAACAGCTGGATACACAAGAACAACATTACAGTCACATGAAGCTGTTGTGTGATTGTCAATAGAGACGCATGAGTCATCATGAGCAGATCTTTAACAGACCAAAAGAAATGAAATCCCACGGAAAACATCACAGCATACAGGGAAAGTGACATTTTCATTGAACACAGAAACCTTTCAGACGTCTGATGTTATAATGGTGTTTATGAATCTGACGTCAGATTTGATTGAAGTTTCTGTTGTTCAGCATCTGCAGAGGTGGATGCTGATGAAGAAGATGATGATGAAGATGACGACGACGACTGCAAGAAATCCATGGATGAGGTCAGAAAGCGTTTGTATCGTAGTGTAGGGTGAAAATGATTCATGTAAAACAAGCGACAGATCTGCATTAATATCTCATGTGAGTTTTTCTGTGTTTGTAGGGCACGGCTGGATGTGAGGCCTTTGCCACTGAAGAAATGTCCACCTTAGTCAATTACATCCAGCCCACCAAATTTCATTCCTTTGAGATTTCCAAAAGTAAGACCATCACAAGCAAGGTCACAAGTCCAATCCAAATAGACTTCAATCAGTAAATCCAATATATGTCTGTTTTCAGAAACCAAACGCAGCTATCAGATGTCATCATTTGTGGAGACAAAAGCGCTGGAGCAACTCACAAAGACCCCCGTAGAGTTTGTCGAGAATCCTTTACCTCCAGAACTTCCGCTGTACTGAGATAAGTCCTACTGTAACACACATTTCTGATCAGACACATGACGGGGAAAAAGGGGACAGGTGCATTTATTATTTATGCAAACTTATGACCCAGATGATCAGATCTGTCAGACCATGCCAACGGCTTTAGACATTAATGTGACCCCAAAAAAACACTTCTGGAGTCAAACCAACACTTTCTGTTCGTGTCATTTATCACACTCAACTTCAAGAATCAAGACTGTATATTAAAAAGAAGAAATCCGTTTGAGGATCATTCCGATTTTATATCTTACAGTATTTTATAATGTTAATATTCATAATAAATGTA
Organism: Barbatula barbatula; assembly: GCF_947034865.1. Lineage (NCBI taxonomy): Eukaryota > Metazoa > Chordata > Actinopteri > Cypriniformes > Nemacheilidae > Barbatula > Barbatula barbatula. Next base: position 25,863,908 of record NC_136765.1, read on the forward strand.
TACATAATTATAATAATGTCATTTTCAAATATAATGACAATACTGTATTTAATATTTAATTTTGTTTTATATTATAATTATGATATTACAAACAGTAAAGACAAAAAACCCCAGAAAAGAATGAAAAAAACTGTGCAGAAAACATAGAACTCATAATACTATTGACATTTTTTAAATAAGTAGAAATGTTTTGTTAATAGTTAATGTTTATTTTCTACTTAAATTGGTATATGAACATGGAGCGATGACGTATGTCCGGTTAAATCTCAGCCAGCTCTGTTACATCCGGTGCACGTAGCGTCCATAAGAAACAATGGTGTTTCAAGATGCACATAGGATTACGGCAAATATATTAATATAAACAAGATACGTCACTGCCCTTGAAATGAATGGGGAGGAACGCAACGCTCAATAACTGCCCTTGCAAAGATGTTCCCTAAACCGACTAGAAAACCGGGTCAAATTATCCGAACACTACGCCATACATCGACAATCAAAAAGGAGAAGCGTTCACAAATGACGTTCACAAATATGAAGCGAAGTAAACTTTTTCTTGACACATGATCACGTATAGCAATGTTCAGCCGTAGGGCTGTCGGTTCGCTGAAATTTGAATTGGAAGTGTCTTAGCTTGTTGAGATTTTAGCTGAAGTGCGTCATAGCCCCGTATGCATGTAACCCATTCCATATGCTAGTTGTTGAAGATTGTACCGGTGAGCTTTATGGGACACTGTATGGGAAATGTGTTTTTGGCCTGCAAATATGGGAGTTTTTTAGATCAAAAAGAAGAAAGTAATATATGCGATAGGCTGCAGATTCTGACGTCACCAACCCATTAGATTTCAAATTAAGAAAATGAACTCAATATGAACATTATTATTTTATAAGTCATTGTGTATAATTCAGTTCAATTCCTGTAATCAATTCTTTGAATTCTTGATGGGCTGCAGTGTTAGATGTCATTGGTGGTGTGATGCGGTTCAGGTTTTCTGATTCAGATTTGAAACCTTTCTGTGTAGTTCAGTTCTTAACCGTGTTCATGTAGATACAATAAGTTTCAGCTGAGCAGAATTTATCCTAAAGGAACACGCGTGGATTCTTCAAACTACATGCCTCAAGTGTTCTGGAACGCTGGCTGTCAGCTCGTTGCACTCAACTTTCAGACTATTGGTAAGCAGATGAGTTTCAGAGAGACACCTGCGTACATCTGGACGGTATACTGTAATGTTTCTCTTCCGCGTGTGTGTGTCTGTCAGATCTTTCAATGCAGCTCAATCTCGGGATGTACGAGTATAACGGGAAAAGTGGATACAGACTGAAGCCAGAGTTCATGAGACGCCCGGATAAACATTTTGATCCTTTCACAGAGAGCACAGTGGACGGGATCGTAGCCAATACTTTATCAGTCAAGGTCAGATCAACATGTATTTACAGTTAAAACTGCACAATGTTGTGGCGTCTTTTGTTAGATCTATGGCACCTTCTATCCGCATAGAATTCAGTTTGACGATGGAAATGAAAAGATTTACATTTATTTCCTTTTACAGGTTTAGGGTAAGTGTTTTCTATACTTTCTGTTCTACCTACTCACAGTTACTTCAATTCATATTTGTATAGATGTTTTTCATCAGATCAGACCTGAGGTGGTCACATGACTCGCTGTCACTGTTGTCATTTATATCTTGTTGTCTTTCCAAATAGATCATATCAGGACAGTTTTTGACGGATAAGAAGGTGGGTGTGTACGTGGAGATTGACATGTTTGGACTGCCAGTCGATACAAGACGTAAAGCTTTTAAGACAAAGACGTCCCAGAGCAACGCCATCAACCCGGTGTGGGATGAGGAGCCCATCGTCTTTAAAAAGGTAAAGGATATTTATGGTGTCTGTCTGATGAATCAGACTGCAAGAGCTGAAGTTATATAACAATGATGATGTGTATTAGGTCGTTCTGCCCACTCTTGCGTCTCTGAGGATAGCCGTGTTTGAAGAGGGAGGAAAGTTCATCGGTCATCGTATAATTCCCGTCTCTGCCATTCGACCAGGTAACAGTTTTTTTCTCCAAAGTGATTGTAGTTTACTCAAATAAACATTTCTGTTCGTTGAACTCAAATCAAATATTGGCCTGAAAATAATCTGAAAAACGTAAAGTAGGCGAACAATTGAAATGTTGCCTGAAATAAATTCAAGGCGCTAAAATGATAATTATAAACAAACACTAAAATAAAATAAATGTATCTTATAGCAACATGTAAATAAACAAATACATGACAGATGCATATAACAAAATTGCTGAAAATGTAACTAAAATGAACATGAAAACTAATTTAAAATATGAATAAAACTGTAATAACTGACTGCACATGCAAAAAGTGATTTCTCGCATCATGTTTTCTTTCAGGTTATCGTTACATCGGTCTGAGAAATGAAAAGAATCAGGCCTTGACTCTTCCGGCTTTATTCGTGTATATTGAGGTGAAGGATTATGTACCGGATACGTTTGCTGGTAAGAAATGAACACTAAGTATAAACACCTGTCAGATGCTCCAGAAACACCAACGAATCTTCTACTAAACAAAAAAGCACATTTTCTTATTATTATGGCTTTTGGGACAGTTTGTTTGTATTTTAGATAATCTATCATTGTTGTTTTAGAATATTCTTCTTTTAAGTTGAATTATAACGCAGATTTTCTTTTTGTCATACGTGATAAATATTACATAACTCCATTACCCACAATGCATCTCTTCCTGTTGTTCTTCACTTAAAATGTGCTAAACCACAGAGGAAAAACAACACTCTCCTTCTCTTAAGCGTTTCACACGTCTGTTTACACTCAATTCACATCTGAATGAGAGAGACCCGATGTCTTCACTTCAAATAGTGACAGTCACAGAGAGCCAGACAAAGCGAAATGTTATCATACACAAATATAAATGCAGAAAACATGAATGCAATATGGGGCATCATGGTGAACTCGTTGAGTGACAGTGAATGTTTGTCTGTCTGGTGAACAGATGTTATTGAAGCGCTCTCCAACCCCATCAGATACGTCAACTTAATGGAGCAGAGATCCAAACAGCTGGCGGCTTTGACTCTAGAAGAAGGAGAAGAAGAAAAAGACAACAATGAGGTGAAGATATCTTAAAAAACAAATATCGTAATTACAATTTGGTTTGGTGTCACTGGTGACGAAACACTTTATGTGGAGATTGTTCAATTCAAATCACATTAAAAGTCTATTGACTCTATTGATATTATTATTTCCTAAACTCTCTGTAAGTCGCTTTGGATAAAAGCCTCTGCTTAATGACTAAATGGAAATGCCATCCTGTTTTCTACCAAAAAAAGCTGTTTGCTAAGTTTTAATTCATGAGTAGTTTTCTCAGCCCATTGACAGCTTTTTCGTGTTTTAAGAAGATTTCTGTCACGTACCACCAGAGGTTGCCCTAGAACTTCATCGTCTGTCATTTTGACGGACAGTGCAAGGTGATGTTACGTGCTAATTAATTAGCATGTTTGTGACATCATCGTTATGTATACTTTCTGAACTGAATACCCAATAAAGTTGAAGTCCTTGACATTTTTATTGTTTCTGTTGTCAGACAAAAACATTATAATAATTTCAGACAAATGTTTATAATCATATGTCCAATGACAGGTGCTTTCGAACGCTGTTATGCAATCATTCCTTCATTCACTTACAAGTAACTTTAAGCTGCTGTTTGGTAATGAATGTGCTTGCTTCTGCGAATCATTGAACGGAAAAGACGCAGAGAGACATTTTTCACTTAAGGTCAAGATTGATCCAAAATGACGCTAGTCGCTATCGCTCTCTGAAGGAAAAAAGTCTGTAAACACCAGTGTGCGCTGTCAATGACACAGGAATGTTTGGTTAACGCGACCTCTATTCACTTCCATCAAAAATGATTGACAATATGCATACATTTTAGATTGGTGGTATGATTCTGGGCAAAAAACTTGTAGCGTATTGATAACCCCCCTTTGGGTAAACAGAACAGAACAAGCTAATATAATCATTTCTTATTGACATTTAAGTGTAACACATACTGTAAAGTAATTGAGAGTGTGAAAGGGAACAACAGTTGAGTCACAATTGTAAATGTGAAGTGGAGTTGGGGATGGAGGAGGGTAATTTGTTTAATATTTAAGGGTAAATATTTTTGTGTGTGTCTTTTAAAAACGTTGCGGACGATGAGAATATCAGTCCTGGACACTCCTTCTTCCACTATTTCTTCATTTTTATTATACATCAATATCCTGTCAGTAATTTTTTGTCATCTGAGAACATGTAGTAGAACGTCCTATTTTTTTCAGAATATTTAAATTTTACTCTGTTTAAATGACAACATATAATAAACAATTCGGGACGCGTTACGGTTATGAGAACTTCATCAGAAGAAGCAATGAAATACTTACATAACTAATTCATGTCAAAATTGTTCTTGTTCTTCAGGCTGAAAGTAGTGTTGAACATTCATCAGAGGTTACAACTGAACCCCGCCCTGCTCCGATAGAGAATGGTTTGAGTCACACACCCAGCGCCGCTCCTAAACCTGCATCTCAGATCAGCGCTCAGCCACAGTCCACAGGTACCATCATCACATCATCACCATCATCACATCGCCATCATCATCACATCACCCTCATCACATCACATCGCCATCATCACATCACCATCATCACATTATCCCATCATCATCACATCACCATCATCACAGCATCACCCTCATCACATCACCATCATCACATCATCATAACATCACCACCATCACATTATCACATCGCCATCATCATCACATCACCATCATCACAGCATCACCCTCATCACATTACCATCATCACATCATCACAGCATCATCACATCACCATCATCACAGCATCATAACATCACCATCATCACATTGTCACATCATCATCACATCACCATCATCACAGCATCACCCTCATCACATCACCATCATCACAGCATCATCACATCACCATCATCACAGCATCACAACATCACCACCATCACATTATCACATCGCCATCATCATCACATCACCATCATCACAGCATCACCCTCACCATCATCACATTATCACATCATCATCACATCACCATCATCACAGCATCACCCTCATCACATCACCATCATCACATCATCACAGCATCATCACATCACCATCATCACAGCATCACAACATCACCACCATCACATTATCACATCATCATCACATCACCACCATCACATTATCACATCATCATCACATCACCATCATCACAGCATCATAACATCACCATCATCAGATTGTCACATCGCCATCATCATCACATCACCATCATCACATCATCACCATCATCACATCATCACCATCATCACATCGCCATCATCACAGCAGAATCACCATCATCATCACATCACCATCATCACATCATCACCATCATCACATCGCCATCATCATCACTTGCCATCATCACAGCATCATCACCATCACATCACCATCATCACCATCATCATCATCACATCACCATCATCACCATCATCACCATCATCATCACATCATCACATTATCAGATTGGCATCATCATCACATCACAGCTGTGATATCAAACATTATACTTCATTAATCACGTGTGTGTGTGTGTTTCAGGCTCAATAAAGCCGGCGGTGAAGACTGAAGATCTGATTCATAGTGTTCTCACTGGTCAGTTTACATCACAAACTCAGATTTCCTGAATAAAATCTACAATACTCAATCAGAACATCATTTGGAGGTGTTAACATACAGTAAATTGTGTCATGATATATAACAGTGCAAAAAAATGTGATGTTTATTGTAGAGCTGTGAGGATTTTCATGTTTGTTTCGTTGTATTTTGGGGTTGAAGTGCCGTTAAAAGTGCAATGACGATGATTTCTAGGTTTATATGAGGTCTGTGTGTTTGTTTGTCAGAGATGGAAGCTCAGTCTGTTGAGGAGCTGAAGCAACAGAAGACGTTTGTACGAGAACAGAGGAGACATTACAAAGAGATGAAGGACGTGATGAAGAAACATCACAAAAAAACCACAGAGATGATCAAAGAGCACACGGCCAAATACAACGAGTTCCAGCACGATTACCTGCGCAGACGCACCGTCCTCCTGAAATCGGCCAAAAGAGACGGTAAGAGGAGGTAGGTCGACGTCGTCGCTTCTGCTTTCTTCCGTTGTTGGTTTTGTTTGGTTCGTGATGCTGAGCGGGCGTCTCGTGTCTCTCCGGCAGGTGTCTGTCATCCAGTCCAGAACACGGACCGTTTTTCTTCGAGCAGGAGGTGGCCAATCTGGATCAGGAGAGTCGACAGAAACTGTCTGAACTGAAAGAGCAACAACAACAACAGCTGCTGAACCTCCGTCAGGAACAATATTACAGCGAGAAATACCTGAAGAAAGAACACATCAAACAGGTCAGATAACCACAAATAATTATAACCGTTTTGATGTTCCCATCCTGAGGTGAAGTAAAGGGACAGTTCAGCTAGAAATGAAAATTCTGTCATCAGTTCTTCATTCTCGTGTTTTTATAAACATGTATGAATTCTTTTATTTTTCGGAACACAACAGAAGATATTTTGAAGAATGTTGATCATCAAACCACACTGAACTCCATTGACTTCCATTGTACGAACACAAAACCATTTCTCAAAATATATATTTTTTAGTTTCTCTGAAGAAAGACAGATTTACAACCACACGATGACAGAATTGATATTTTTGTGTGAGCTGTCCCTTTAAACCCGTCTGTAAACGCTCAGGTTAGAGAACATCAGCATCCGCCCGTCTGTGGTGACAGAAAATCTCTGATGGAGAATTATTTTGAGGGAGGTGTTTATGAAGCGCTGCTGTATTTGTAGTTGATCGAGAAGCTGACTGTCATCGCAGAAGAAGGTCAAAGCAACCAGATGAAGAAGCTGAAGGACGTGTGTGAGAAGTGAGTTTGTCCTGAACGTCGTGAGGTTCTTCTGGGATTCGTGAGCTCGCTTTAACATCTGTGTGTGCTTACAGAGAGAAGAAAGAACTGAAGAAGAGAATGGACAAGAAGAGACAAGAGAAGCTGAATGAAGCCAAATCCAAAGAGAAGCACTTGACAGAAGAGTAAAGACTTCATCACATCTGCATGAACACCAAACTCACAGATGAAAATTCAGCCATTAATGAATCACCCACGAGTAGTTTAACATCTGTATGACCTCCATTTTAACTCCATTTAAAATGCAAATGGAAGCTTTCTGACTCCTCCTTGGATTGCAACGCAGATTGCAACCATCTTCAAAGCGCTGAAAGTGCGTAAAGACATTGTAAAATTGTCCATGCGACTCCGGTGCTTCAGTATAAATTGATTTAATGCGACGAGGATACTTTTTGGCACAAACAAACAAAACTAACGACTATATTAAAAATATCCTGATTTTAGAGTTAGTTTCCAGCGCGTGTTCCTGAGAGCCACACGACAGCGCATCAGGTGTTAGCATCATTCGACGCATGTGTGTTCTGATGTGGAGCCTCTGTGGTCAGAACACACATGCGTCGAATGATGCTAACACCTGATGCGCTGTCGTGTGGCTCATGTGTTTGTTGCGTTGCGATCTAAGGAGTCAGAAAGCTTCCAAAACGACCTTCGTTTGCATTTTTGGGGAAAATGGAGGTCATACAGATGTTAAAGTACTCGAGGGAGAGTTAATGGCCGGAGGTCCCCTCTAAATGTGTCATTTTTATTAGTTGACATGTTTCTGGGAATCAAACCCATGAGCTTTGCATTGCAAGTCACTTTCAATACACCTGCTCAATGCATGCCCAGTAAAAAGAAAGAATGACATCAAGTCACCTCTAGGTGGCAGCAAAACACCATAACAGTCCCTCTGTTCAACTCATGTCAGCTGTCTGTCTGTCTCTGTGATGGGTTTGTGTTGACAGCCTGTTTTCTGTGTTCTGTGACTTCAGAGAGAAACTGGAGATCAACAGGTCATACGTCAATGAGGTGGTTCAGCATATTAAGAGGGTAAAAGAGTCTCTTCGTTCATTCTCTAGAAATAAATCAAAGATTATAATGACTTTGCTCATTCTCATCTGTTTCTTTCATCACCAGCTGGAAGACGCTCAAACCAAACGACACGAGAAGCTCGTGGAGACTCATAAGAGCATTCTGCAGCAAATACTGGATGAAAAACCCAAGGTGTGACTTTCCTCTGTTGGACTGTATGAGGTTATGCTAATACCATGTTTTGGACGTGTAGCACGTTATTCTTTCAAACCTCAGAGTGCTTCCTGTTTTATTTTATGAATGATCAATAGTTGACCGGCTGATTTGTAAAAGCTGAAACACTACAGATAGATTCTAATGATCCACTGAAGTGAAAGTTAATATCGTAGACGTGACACCTGCCGTCTCGTCCTGTGACATCATCTCATCGATGCTGAAGTCATATTGAACAGCATCATTTCTGTGATTAAATGTGATGTGATTTCTGATCTCAGAATCTACAGCAGCGCTGCTGAATATCCAACTGTAGACGTCAATACAGCATCACAACACATTACTGTACAGTTACAGCCAGCGACCGCCAACATTCTGTGTATAGTGAATGCTACAGTAGATTTCAAGTGTTTATTTCCAACTCAGTTTTTACAAAATCACGTTTTTATTGTGCATTCCAATTAATATCAATCAAACTGCAGTTGGTTTGTTTTGATTTAAGCCAAATATAAAACACAATAAAAATATGATACCATAATAAAAACATGATTTTAAAAACAGAGTTGTCTCGGTAACTTTACATTAAGGTTCCCTTTATGAAGCATTTATAAATGTGTTTATTAATGATTACTAAGTAATTTACAAATGCATTATAAAGCAGTTATAACTGCATGAATAAAAGGGGGGATTCTAATCTGAATCTGAGAATTGCAAACAACATCAAGATAATAATTAATCTGCTTTCGAGTCAAATAAATAATCATTTATAACATGTGTGTTAAACATGGCTCACTATTTGGTAAGTATTTCGGTAGAATAATTTTTATTCATGCAGTTATAACTGCTTTATAATGCATTTGTAAATGACTTCTTTATCATTAATGAACACATTTATAAATGCTTTATAAAGGGAACCTTAATGTAAAGTGTTAACGATATCTCATTTTGGAAATAAACTTCATTTATATTTCACTGCTAGCTGTATGTTCATATAAATGTGTGTTGAATTGTGTGGAGACATCATGTGTCACATCACGTATGTCCTTCACGAGAAGACAAAGCCTTTTAAAATGTATTCTCAGAAATACACTTTTCGAAAGCTATTTAAGCGACTCATTCATTCTTTATTCCATCATTTGTTGCGCTTGAAGTCTTCATTAAGCATTTCAAGGCTGTGGATTGAGATGTGTTGCTGATACTGTCTGTTGTCGTCTGCTCACAGCTTCAGAATGACCTGGATCAGGAATATCAGGATAAATTTCGTCGGCTCCCGCTGGAGATCCAGGAGTTTGTGCAGGAAAGCACAAAGAGAAAGACGGAGGACGGAGATCAAGACCTGCTGCCGTCTTCTGCCACGCTGGAGAAACTCAATCAGTCTGAAGAGGACATGGATGAAGAGAAGAAGGACTTGACCGTGTGATGTCACACATCTTCCTTCCACTTCCACCGTTACTTTATATCATTTCTATGTTTGAAGTTCGCTCCAGATGACATCGGACCTCCTCGGACCTGAAACGTCATGCTGAGGATTTTAGTTTTAATTTTAATTGAATTCATTTGATTCTTCTTGAAATCAGTGTTGTTTTTGGCAGGCGAAGGTCATGAACACTGTAGTGATGAGGGGATCTCACCCAAACATTCAGGTCACATTTAAAAAAAGAAAGAAAGCCGTGAAAGATGTATACATACATAATTAGGGGATGCTCGTGCACATTTTCTCTCTAAATTAAGTCATAATGCAAAATAAATCTGGATGTTTTATTTTTAGTTTCGATTGATGGTTATGTTGTGAAATGTGACCTGGACTTGTGGTGAGATTCACATGTCTGGATGAGAGAGTTGAGCAGGTTTATTTGCACTGAAGCGATGATGATGGTGATGATGAAGATGAAGATGAAGATGAAGATGTGAATGATCTGCTGCTGGTGTATATTATACAGACACGTGCTGACGCTCATTCACTCAAACACTGACGGCTTACGCATGCTTTCAGCCAATCAAACGCTTCGTGCTTCTACACATGTGTGAACGTCAGCAATATAGCTTGTGTTGTAATGTGATGACTATTATCAATTCGTTAAGATGTGTTGACATTAACAAGCTTTATCACAAGAAATTTCTTTTGTTATCTTTATTATGACGTTTTAAAAAGGATAATTCTGTATATTGTTTGATTTGCTGTTTTTAATTCCTCAGTAAGTTTAATGAAGCTACTGTATAATGTTATTTATTTAATAACTTCTGTATGTAATATTGGCAGAACAGAGCATTAATGTCACAAAGTGAATCTCACGAACGCACATCCAGAGCTTTCAACTCAAAAGAATAAAACAGAAATACACATTTTGCACGATGAGCAAACGAGGCTCTATCATTCCCAATAATGATTTTATTTTTGCATTATAAAAATGTTTCAGAGGTCAATTGTGCACGATTGTCATGATCAAACACTTTTCATGAAACACAAACGCAGATTATTCTAATGTGAATGGACTTCCTGAGATTCACTCCGTGTTCAGTAAAAGTAGTAATGCAGAAGAAGAATACAATATGAAAATGGATATGCACTTTGGAGGTTTTTCATGGTTATGCAATCTTTCTACATGAATCAAAAAGCATGTAATATTACTTTCCTTTTGAATATTTCATCTTGTTAAGGATGTAGGACACGTGTAAGGATTTTATGCCACGTAGAATTTTATTTTGGATTCTTTTACATCACGTTACATCACACTGGTGTGTGTCTTTAAGCACCTTGTTTGGTTGTTTATTTTGGTTTAATATTCTGTAAAAAGTGCCAAATGTGTTTTTTTGTTGTTTTTAGCCGGTGACTGATGGTTCAATAAAACCATCATAAATGATAAAACACGCGTTGCATGTTGCAGAACTTCTGTTTATTGACTAAACCACTTGGACTGTTTGCTTGAAAAGACTGAAATGTTAATGGAATAATAATACTGAAGAGAGGTTATCATTTATTCATTCACTTCATTTCCCCACATCTTATAGTTTACAACAATGATTCTGTATATTCACTTCTTCACGTATTGTATTGAATTTTTACAACACAATGATCCCGTGCCATCGTTTCTTTTTTCACCAAAGTCTTTTTGCAATGTAAAATTACTTGAATTCTTTTTTGAATATGAGATTATTTTTGATGGGTTTAAAGTGAAGTCTTGTGCCTTTGAATGTGTATTCTATGTTAGATGTGGAATGTAAACAGTGATGATGAATAGATGCTCATTTTTGTATAAACCGTAAGCGCGATTTCTTCAGATCGAGCCGATATCGTATCAAACCCATAATGATGCTGAATGCCAAACTTCTTCTTTTCTAGTTCAATCCTGTTTTAAAACATTTTGTCCGGTTTAGTTATCTCACAAATAACATCATCTTTGGAAGACAAATATTGTTGAATGTAAGTTGTGCTTGTGCTGTGCATTGGTTTTAATAAAATTGTTCTTGTGAAATTTGGGCTTTGGACAATATAAACCATGTGATTATTTTAACATTTCATTTCTGTGGTATAAAAGTTATACTCGTGAATTATTCTTCATCGCTAACATCTGCAAAAAATAACTTCTTTTCGGCCATTAAAGTGTGTTTGGTCAAACTATGAATAATGTCAGAAAGACAAAATAAATGTAGCCTACTGCAATAGATGAAAAGAAAAGAATGTTTTAATCAGAGATCAGTGTAATGCTGTCGACAGAGTAAGATCACTGATTTTTGTTCTGAGACTCTCTTATTAATCTTAATAAAGTGATGTAATGATATATGAAACAGGTTCGGTGTTATACAGACAGATGGTTGTAACAGCACACGAAGGCCTGCGGAGGGCGCTCTTCACACATCTCTCAAACCTTCGGCTTCAGTTCAAACCTCGTTTCAGGAAAAGCACAGACTGTTTGCGGTAACTGCAAAGATAAAACTCCACATTTATCAAATCTAAGTAAGTTAACCTTATTCATAAGGCTCTTCTGTTACACGTGGACCGCTGTGATGTGGATTAAAGCGGATTATTGAATGTAAATCAAGTGTAAACAAAAACATCCGTCGGCCAATGAAACATCTCACTGCGAGATTCAGAGGTTACAGTAACAGTGAACGTATCAGACTGCCATCAGTGTTATTGAAATGAGAGGCAGTTATTCTCTCGTTTTCCAAAGCTAAAGAGAATTTATGTTGTGTGTTTATTTGCAATTTCATTGAATTCTTTTATAAAACCCTTAACATGAAACACTATATTATAGGGATGCACCCATATGTACATTTAGTCCGATAACCGATAATTCTATAACATTGGAAGCCGATAACCGATATATGGCCAATATATACAATATCTAATAAAGGCAAATAGTGGACAACTGCTTTTATTTGTAAACATTCACTGAAGAAAACAGAGTAACGTCAGTTCTCTTTTCGAGTCTACTTTACACTGAAGGTTATTTAACCTTCAAACTTTTCAAATATATTTTATATTTAATAAACAAATGATAGATGTTCTTCCAGAGCAACCCAGAATAATGTTCTCAAGACAGAAAGCATTCAGACTCAAACAATGTGCTTTTGTTCCTATAATTCACACAATCATAAATATAATATATAATATAAAATATAATACACACTGTCTCTACATCATCAATGTTTTGCTGTGAAAGATCACGACAGAAAGACACAACTGTGCTGGATTTGAACTGTGAGCAGCTGAAGAAGTTTAACCAAAGGAAATCATTAATCGGCCTAAATTGTATTATCGGCCGATATGATAACATTAAGGACTAATTATCGGCAGATACAGATATGGTTGATTATTTATCGTGCATCCCTACTATATATCATATACACATTCTGTCATGCGTTATATGTTGATAACTGCATGCACTGTTATCAGCATTAGAACATGTCTTTGGTACAGTTTTTCTCGGTCTGAAGTACTGATGTATTCTGTAAAGTACATGTGTCCAGACACAGATTTATGACAGGATTATTTGAGTCTATTGTTTTTTGGAATGCTCTGAAAGTCTCTCAGTGTTTTTCTGGGTGGTTGCCAGGGCTCGTCTCTGTGGTTGCTATGGGGCTCTGAGTGGATTATTGCATGTTGCTGTGCAGTTGTTAGGGGGTTTCGCATGGTTGTTAGGGGAGATCTAAGAAGTTTGGTTAGGGGTTACTGTCTGTCTGTGAGTGCTCTATTCTGTTGTGTTTTAATGTAAATCTGTTGGAGGCCGATTGAGTCCTCATTTCTCTTCCATGAAGAATCGGTCATGTGTGTAGAATGAGTTTAATGTTAAAGGTTAAATCTGTAAGAAAAGTATGAGCAATAACACAAAGTACATGAAAGCATTAAAGACGTCCTGTGGTTAGTGGAATATTATCGTGATGGTTTACTCTGGAGGTGTGGTGTCTGTACAGTATTCTTTACTCTGGGCTGGACTTTATCTGGACGTCCCGTACACGACTGAGGTCAATGTCTGCATGTGATTTTTCTCTCTGTAACTCTGGACGTGTGTTTCATTATTTAATGGTATTTTCTGTCCTATAGGTTAAATGGCGAAATCATACGAGTTCAGCTGGAGAAGACCCGTTCCTCTCTTCATGCAGCAGGGAGCTTGTTTTGACAGATCTGAGGAGGTACAGTATGAAGATTTCTCTCGTTGATTTTCATGAACAAATCTGACATGACCACTAAACTAATGTCCTGGAAACCAACGTATGATCATCACGTTTGTTTTGTTTGTATTTTAATATAATATAGGAATGTTTTTTGTAGTCCTGTTGGTGATGCTTGCAATGATGCTTGACACTGTCATGAAAATCATAGGATCATAATGATTTGAATTTAATTCATTTTAATTTAAATTTTTGGGTTAAATGTGTTAGTTTATGGTTCACAGTGTGAAATAAATATCATGTCGGCTGATCTATTGTACATATGCTGTGTTTGATATAATCTCTAAAGAAAAGTGATTGTTTATTTCTTAAAGAAGATGCTTTGAATGTGACGCTTCGCTCTCTTATCATTGAGGATACTGTGAACATCTGTGTTCTCAAAGAAATCCGTCTCCTGGGAATTTTGCCTCTGTTTTTTTTTTGGGAACGCGAGTGTTTTCTCATGAGCGATTTGTGTCAGAGACTGGATTTGACTTGTTAAACTCGCGTTCAGATTTCCCATGAGTCTCCGAGAGCTCTCGGGTGTCCTGCTCTACTGGTATTAAATGAAATGACGTTTGTTTGTTGATCCTCACATATTTGGAAAACTGAAATGACGTGGGAGGACATCATGAAGGTGGTTTATTTTGCCATGTTTATTTTTTCCCATCATGCAACGAGTGACATTATTTTACCGAAAGATAAATAAAAAGCCAAGTTGATTTTCTGAATTTTCCACAGCCTCGCTTACTGTAAGAGCTCATTTAAACAAAAAGCATAACAGGATTACAGTAACATAAATAAAGAGGAAAAACAAAAGACGTTTTGAAGTGAAATGTTATGAATCACAGTTGACGTGTCTGTTGTTGTTTTTCAGGATCCGTTTGTCTTTGAATCAAACTGTTTCTTCAGAGTTGATGCTTTTGGATTTTTTCTCACATGGGAAAGTGATGGAAAGGTAACGCACGTGTTTCTGAGACTCGGTACCAATGTGAAAACACCGCTATTCACTCTTCCTCTGTGGTGCAAAGAATTATGGGTAATATTCACTAAACAGACATGCATGGATGCACACCTGGAAATCCTCTATAAATATAACATCGTTGCGACACCTCTGACATTTAATTTGTGGTGTGTTAGGGATGCACCGAAAGGAAAAGTCTTGAGCGAATACGAATAAAAATGAAACATTTATACGGAATACGGAGATGGCTTTTCATATCTCTTCTATTTATTTAGCCAATTTTTTTCACTGTTACATAAACTTAATGGTCAAAATGCTTGTTATATTTTGTCTTGCTTATCAATATAATGCAATATAAATTAAAACAAAATTTTAAAATATGCTTAAATAGCATATATTAGGACTGACTGCTGAAAGAATGTACTTAACTCTGTACCCCTACAACAAAACACGGTGTCATTCAACATTACTAAAGATATGAATAAACAAAAACTGTTGGATTATTATAGGCTACATTGCAAAATGATTTAAAGACCGGGTAAAGAGAAATCACATTCTGAACACATCATAAATGTGTGAAATATATTGCTGAAACACGTTGCAAAGACTCAGAAGTATATAATACTGAATTGTGGAGTTAAACCGTTTAACAGTTGTTCAACAATTACGGAAACGGGCATACGAGCATGCATGGCCCCGCCCCTAGCTGTGGGCGTGGTATTAGACAGCCGACACGCCCCCAGCGTTTAAGAGCAGAGAGTCATTTCTTACTTTATTTACTTGGATGTATTTTTCTCCATTCAAATTTGGCTGGGTGGTTAATAACACACTTTACTGTTGCGTGACAAACTCAGAACGCATATTTTAATGTCACTTCACTCGGACTTTAAAGGAAAAAAAAACATCCATGCAGGCAATCTCCTGTGGCCGGGATGCACAAAACACACTTTAAGAAGGGAACAGTGTGCATGCGACCACTGTATGATGTCAAAGGATGTCTCGAGTGGCGGGACCACTGTCAGACAACCCGCTCCAGTCTGAAGTACACAAGTTACTTCAAACGTAAACACACTTTCATTCAGAAATTTACTCCGTCGTGGCTAGTTCTGTCTCTCTCTCTCTCTCTCTCTCTCTCTGCACTGGTTGATGCTTGATCAAATCACACGTAAAATGTTTTAGCTTTTTGAGCTATTTTCAGTTGCCAAACGTTCGGTGTATCTGTCTGATTTATCCATCAGGCACATGAATCCTGATCTTTGAAAACACAGACTCTGGACCCTTAGCAATGTTTTTTATCAACTATGACTAAAATATGAGGCAGTGGCTATTTGCAATAGGTGGTATTTACACTAACCGTAAATAGATGTATTTTCTTTGGATTAAGTAGAAATAGTGGTTAGATGCAATTGGTATTTATAGTATTGTTGTGCATTTAGCATTATGCAATAATAACAGAGTGTAAATCTTTATATTTTTAAATCTAAACTTTATGAATAAAAATGAATTAAGTCTTAAATCAATTCTATTGTCTATCTAAAATGCCTTTATGATCTGTAATGATATAGAAAAAGGTAAACAAGCATTTTTCAGCAAGACATTTACATTTAGGCATTTGGCAGACGCTTTTATCCAAAGTGTCTTACATTGCATTATCCTTTACATTTATACATAGATATCAAACCCCTGAGATCAAACCCACTTACCACTGAGATAAATCAAGAAGTGGATTAGAATCCTGGTCTCCAGTTCCAAACCTTTACAGACTTTACACCTTACGCCCGTCGCTTTCTAAAATGGCGTCGTTCTTACACCTTCTCCATAGGGAAGATCAGATATGACGTATTTTTGTGTGCTAAACCCGGAAGCGAGGAAGCATTTTAGGACTTCCGGTTCCATCGCTCCAAAGTCTATGGGTTTTTTGAATGGGTTTTTGGTAAATCGCCTTAAATAAGGTCTGTGGTAAACAAAACCTCCAAATAGTTTCACGCTTTATTCTGTGAGATAAAACACAACAGTTAAAACCCGCGTGTGATTTTTGGAAGCCTTATTGTGTTTTAAAAATGGCAGTTGCTAATGAGTTGCTAAAAGCGATTACTTCCTTTGGCGGGGACGTTAGACATCATCACGTGTATAAAGCTCACAAATAATGCAACATGGACACAAATCTCTTAAAACATAGATGCGGATTCATTCACGGAGTAGTTACTCACCAGGGAACACGTTTTCTATAAAGTTTGAGAACGTTGTCAGAGGTTTGGTGTCGGTGACCTTAAATGTAGTCTGTTTATAGTCTGTCTATGGGAAAATGCACAGGGGACCAGCGCGGCGCTTGCTTCTGGGTTAGCCTACAAAAATACGTCATCTCTGAGGCTCTGGATTCCAATCACACATTGGTGGACGAAGCTGGTGAAAATAGTCTCAACAAGGCAGGCTATTCGTAGTAAATAGACACTCAGAAAATATGAACCTTCAAAATGTTTTTCTTATATGGTTGTACAACTGGGACGTACTGGTGTATCGCCAGTTATTATGATAATTGTTTGTGTTACAGAATTGTTTGTTTTATATTCAAATCTTTACATTCATGATGTTTCCGTGTTTATATATATTGTGTGCTTGTATATATTTGTGTGTTTATATATATTTGTGTGTTTATATATTTGTGTGTTTGTATATATTTGTGTGTTTGTATATATTTGTGTGTTTGTATATATTTGTGTGTTTATATATATTTGTGTTTTTGTATATATTTGTGTGTTTGTATATATTTGTGTGTTTGTATATATTTGTGTGTTTATTTATATTTGTGTGTTTATATATATTTGTGTGTTTATATATATTTGTGTGTTTATATATATTTGTGTGTTTATATATATTTGTGTGTTTATATATATTTGTGTGTTTATATATATTTGTGTGTTTATATATATTTGTGTGTTTATATATATTTGTGTGTTTATATATATTTGTGTGTTTATATATATTTGTGTGTTTATATATATTTGTGTGTTTGTATATATTTGTGTGTTTGTATATATTTGTGTGTTTGTATATATTTGTGTGTTTATTTATATTTGTGTGTTTATATATATTTGTGTGTTTATATATATTTGTGTGTTTATATATATTTGTGTGTTTATATATATTTGTGTGTTTATATATATTTGTGTGTTTATATATATTTGTGTGTTTATATATATTTGTGTGTTTATATATATTTGTGTGTTTATATATATTTGTGTGTTTATATATATTTGTGTGTTTATATATATTTGTGTGTTTGTATATATTTGTGTGTTTGTATATATTTGTGTGTTTATTTATATTTGTGTGTTTATATATATTTGTGTGTTTATATATATTTGTGTGTTTATATATATTTGTGTGTTTATATATATTTGTGTGTTTATATATATTTGTGTGTTTATATATATTTGTGTGTTTATATATATTTGTGTGTTTATATATATTTGTGTGAACTATTCCTTTCAAGATTTATTCTGCATCTCTTCTTTTAGGAGGGTCAGGTTCTGGAATGTTCTCTCATCAACCGTGTGTGTGAAGCCAATGTACCAAAGGTAAAACATTCAGTCGTCTCTTTAGTGTTTGAGATTTAGTAGGTTGTGGAGTAAATGATGTTGTGATGTTCTTCAGGACTCAAAGCTTGTGTCAGCTCTGGAGACATCAGCGAGATGTTCCAGTAATCTGCAGGACAGAATCGTGTGTGTGTGCAGCGGAACAGATCTGCTTAACCTGAACTTCATGTACATCATCACGCACGACTCAAACACGGCGAAGGTAACAAAACATCAGTCCTCTCATCTCTCCACGATTCCTCTGCTTCTGAAGGAAACCTGTTGTTTTCAGACTTCACATTACGGCTGCGAAATATATCAGAATTATCGGAATATCGCAAATGAGCATATCGCATTATTTTGCGTTAACTGTATTATTTAAAAAAATCTAAAAGTTGCATATAGACCAACTTGGATGACGTAAACAACGCTGACCCAAAACTGCTCCAAAAGATCTTCCTGTTTCAGTCTTTTAACACTAAACAATAGTTGAACAAAATTCTGAGTTCATAAAGTGTGTTTGCATCTTGTATGTGGTCTCTAGTCTATAAGTTTTAGGTTAATGCAGAGAGACTTGTGTGGAAGATGATCAATAATCAGAAATAATGTAAAATATGGATGTTGGTTATATCATTTTCAGTTTTTAAATTTACATTTTACAAAGTTGAACCTTTTAGTCTATCGCACGTCACATTATTTAGCAGATTATTGTTTATCACATTTTATTTTCTTTAATAGCGTGCAGCCCTATTGGCTGTATCATTTTTCTTCAATATATTTTCAAACCATTTAAATAGATTTTAGGAAAATAAAAAGGAGTTTCATATGGAATAGACAGAGCATATGGTATGTTTCTTTAATACAGCACAAGCCGTACCTCACATGTTTAGTGCAGCGTCTCCAGATAAAGAAGAATCAGACCGAGCAGAAGTAACCCTGACTAACCCGTCTCCTCAGGATCATTAAACTGAAGTTTGGTGACGTGTGTTCCGTTAGGCTCATGTGTTTGTGCTCCTCTGGGATGTTTTGCTCTCACACCCCAACATGTGCTTGAATCATTATTGTATTTCCGGTAAAGAGTTTTTGAGCTGTAGATGTTTCATTCGTGTAAAAATAGCTTGCTTGTAAAATCCAGCACACGACGAGAGCTGACGGAAAAACACATGTTTATAAGACATCAGGATGTTCACAGCAGATCACTGAACTCTTCATCGCTTTGATTCACTCTCACATCATTACAAACCTGATATTGATATAAAGACAAAAGCAGACGACTCATCTGTTCCTCATTAGAAGATGTGGATTCACAAGTTGATATTGGATAGAAATATTGTCTTTAAACACTAATAAAAACTGATGAAAAAATGATTAAAGAAGTGTGAGAGGTTTGATGAATGTATATCAGTTTGTGTGTGTGTTTGCGTGTTTGATTTTTCATGTGTGCATGTTCACAGGAATCGGTTTCATTCTTGTGTGTTTACAGCAATGGACGGACGGTCTACGCTCATTCATTCATAACAGAAGAGCCAATAACGTCTGTCAGATGACCTGTCTAAGAAAACAGTGAGTAACATCACCTGATGAGTGTGTGTGTGTGTCTCTGTGTGTGTGTGTGTGCGTGTGTGTCTCTGTGTGTGTGTGTCTCTGTGTGTGTGGGTGTGTGTTTGTGTGTGTCTCTGTGTGTGTGTGTCTCTGTGTGTGTGTGTGTGTGTCTGCGTGTGTGTGTGTGTGTGTGTGTGTGTCTCTGTGTGTGTGTGTGCGTGTGTCTGTGTGTGTGTGTGTCTCTGTGTGTGTGGGTGTGTGTTTGTGTGTGTCTCTGTGTGTGTGTGTCTCTGTGTGTGTGTGTGTGTGTCTGCGTGTGTGTGTGTGTGTGTGTGTGTGTCTCTGTGTGTGTGTGTCTCTGTGTGTGTGTCTGTGTGCGTGTGTGTGTCTGTGTGTGTGTGTGTGCCTGTGTATGTGTGTGTGTGTGTGTGTGTGTGTGTGTGTGTGTGTCTGCGTGTGTGTGTGTGTGTGTGTGTGTGTGCGTGTGTCTGTGTGTGTGTGTGTCTCTGTGTGTGTGTGTGTGCGTGTGTGTCTCTGTGTGTGTCTCTGTGTGTGTGTGTGTGTGTGTGTGTGTGTGTGTGTGTGTGTGTGTGTGTGCGCGTGTGTCTGTGTGTCTGTGTGTGTGTGTGTCTCTGTGTGTGTGGGCGCGTGTGTGATTGACACAGAACACTATGATGTCATACATGAATGTGTTTTTTGTATGTTCATTTGTGTTTTCTGCTTTGCTCTCTTGTGTTCTTGTGTTTTGCGCAGTTGGATGCGATTGTCATTTTTGACGAACGTGAACAGGAGAATCCCCGTCAGGAGGTGCAGTAGTGCTGTATGAACACTGATATGAGTGCAGTCTAATGTGGATCCTTATAAACTGTGAGTTTTATTGTCTGCAGCATCACAAGAACGTTTGCTTCTGGAAAAACCGAGAAGGTTATTTTCCAAGCGCTCAAAGATCTGGGTTTACCCAGCGGAAAGGTAAAACCGTAGTCTGAGTCTCCGGGACAGAACGTCTTTTAAAATGCACTGAAGCGTAAACACAGATGTTTGATGGTGTGTTTTGTGATGATCCACACACAGTCTGTAGGGTTTGGATTGAAGTGTATACAGTATATTAGGCTTTATTGTGTTGTTTTTACAGAACGATGAGATAGATCCGGAATTCTTCACCTTTGAGAAATTTTACAGTCTTACACAAAAGATTTGTCCGAGAACTGATATTGAAAATCTGTTCAAGAAACTGTAAGTGTTCATTAATAATTGACTGTATGAGTTCAGTATGAAATGACTTTATTCTAAAGGTCTTTTCTGCATGAGTGGAAGAATGTGTCCCATGAACACTAATCAGTGTTACATTTAACCAAACAAGTTCACCTATAGCTAACAAAAGAGAGAAGTTTTCTTAAATAACAAACACTGATGAATCAACACAATAACATGAGTTATTCTGGAAGTAAATGTGATGATGATTGTGTTATGAAATGTGCTGTGTTTCTTTTCAGTACTGGAGACAGAAGTGATTTTTTAAGTGTGGACCAGTTAGTGCACTTTCTGAATGAAGTAAGAAGTTTTCCATCAGCTGCATGTCGCAGTCGCATCCCTGCGTCAGAAATCACATACAGTACTATGAAAATACATACTGAATTACGTCAAGTACCACCACTTTCATACTACATCCTCCATGCTTTCATTGTCATGTGACCTGTGTGTTTGACCTGTGATGAATTAACAAATACTATTCTTTTTTTAATACTGTTTTTTGCACACTATGTATGTGATGTGGACGCAGGGCATGTGTTATATTTGTACTCGGGCTGTGAAGCCATTCAAACTTTTAATCGAATTAATCGCACATTACATTTGGGGCCAAAATACAATTTAAAGCCATAATAAGACAATACAGAAAGTAGGTTCAGATGTTCAGAAGCTAAAACGGCGGTAATTGAGTTTTTTAGAAACTGGTTTATTATAATTAAAGACCAAGACTAACAGTTTAGTTACTAACATTCTTAAGAAATATCTTCCTATTCCCCAAAGAAATAGTAATTCAACGTTTTTATTTTTATACTGTTCAATTTGTTTGAAGAATAATAACTGCCAGAAGGTAAATGTCATTAATTCATTAGATTCAGTGAATTCGTTCAGGACTGTAGTAAATGACTCTTTATGAATGAGCCGCTGATTCATTGATTCACACAATTGATTCGCTCGTATTCATTTAGAAACTAAACCACGCTGTGTGCTCCTCAGAGACGCGCAACACTTTTCCTCAGGCTTTATATTTTATATAAATCTTCATTGAAGAATTAGGAAAACAGACAGCATTGTCTATAAAACATGTCTTAAAATTATTTTCTTATTTAATTAATAGTTGTTTAAAATCAACATGCATGCACTGGTGGTTTTCTGGACAAAAATAGCACTGGTATGATATTTATGTGATTGCGTAACCAAATAAATATGGGACACAAGCTCATTCAGGGTCATTTTTATGGCTTTTTTTGCTCTGTTTTGTGTCTTTTCTCTGTGTTCATGTGGCTTTACGTTGATGAAATATGAATCATAGAGCAGTTTCTTAGAACTGCTTGATTCAGGTTTATAATCTGCCGATATTTGTTCTCACAGAATCAGCGAGATCCGCGTCTGAACGAGATTTTATTTCCCTTCTGCGACTCGAAACGTGCTTTACAAATCATCGAGCGACACGAACCCGACGAGAAACTCCGAAGAAAAGGTATTTCACAGTAAATCACTCTTTGAAGTGGTTTGTTTCTCATTGTTTTTCTTTTGAGGGTGTTTCACTGAAGCATCGTTACATGTTTTCATTCTTACTGTTTATTATTTATGATAACTAATGCTTAAAAAATCAATCCACAGTCCAATCTTTGAGCTACATGTATCAAATCAATGTCAAAATCACCCATTTATGCTTTTGAGATTGTCGTGTGAATGGATGTATGGATGTGTGTGTGCAGGTGTGATGTCCTGTGACGGCTTCTGTCGGTATCTGATGTCTGATGAAAATGCTCCAGTGTATCTGGACCACTTGGAGGTTTATCAGGAGATGGATCATCCTCTGTCTCATTACTTCATCAACTCGTCTCACAACACTTACCTGACCGGACGACAGTTTGGAGGAAGATCTTCAGTTGAGATGTACAGACAAGTGCTGCTGTCCGGCTGCAGGTGCCAAACTGAGATGTGATGAGAAATGTTTGAGTTCATATCTTGATCTTCACTAATATTGACTTTTGATATCAGACGAGACAAATCTGAGCTCAGTTTGACACACTGTTGAAGTCTCTTCTCAAACTCTCATGACAGACACATTTGTCAGATTCCTGAGACATCTGAGACACACATGAGAAATCCATTTGTTCTCCATTGATGTCTTGAAAAAATGATTGCGCTACTAAAGAGATCTCTTGTGTGATTTTTCTTTTGTATTGTATTGTCAGGTGTGTTGAGTTGGACTGTTGGGATGGTAAAGGTGAAGATCAGGATCCCATCATCACACACGGGAAAGCCATGTGTACAGATGTGCTCTTCAAGGTGAACGCACACAAATCCAACAGCCTTTCTGTCAATGAGTCGATCAAAAGAGCAATGTGAGATTTTTAGGAGGATCTAATGACATAAATGCAATATACAGTAATATACAAAACTTTTTCTTCAGAGGTCTATAAAGACCTTAAATAATGAAGCGTTATGTTTTTTATTACCTGAGAACAAGCTATTTATTAGGGATGTAACTTTTGGCCGATAACGATAACCGATGATTCTTTAACACTGGAAGCTGATAACGGGTATATCGGCCGATATAAAGTATCTAGATATTAATATAAAATTCCCTGAGACTGAAACAAAAGGCAAAAAGTGGACGACTGCTATTATATACAAACGTTCACTGTTTTACCCTGAAAATCAGTACCGAGTCTCCTTTACAGTAAAGATTATTTAACTTTCAAACGTTTCTAAATAAGCGGAGACGACACGAATATATAGAAGCAGCACACTGGTTCCAGATAAACAATGACGCTCAAAACTGCTCCGTTACACAGCTAATATTACAACAACAACATTCTGACATACCGAAAAAACAATGTTCCTCACATACTGATCCGAATTAAAGCAACCTCCTCGGGGTGAAAGTATCGGCATAGTACTTCGGTCCTAACGCGTCTCTTCTGGGAAGTCTTTAAAATATTAACACAGGTCCTAGCTCAATATATGAACACAGGTCCTAGCACAAAGACACGCTGTCGCAGACGACGACATATTTTTGTACTGTGGTGGCCACCGTCGTGTTTCGAAAGGGATGGGTGAGAGGAGGACTGAGATACTAGTCGCAATTCTCAAACTCGCCGATAGTGGCCGCTAAAAATCTCTTCCTTTCACTAAGTGTGTCTTGTCAGTCAACATTTAAATCCATTAAACTCTTTTTTTTACGTGCAGGATGTTATTCAGGGAATTAAAGAAACCGCCTTCGTAACATCTGATTATCCTGTGATATTGTCCTTTGAGAATCACTGCACGTGCGTACAGTTTACTCTTTGTGTCCTGATTGATATTTACAGAGAAATATTAAATACTTAATGAAGAGAATGTCTGTGATTTCAGGAAACCTCAACAGTATAAACTGGCTCGATACTGTGAGGAGATCTTTGGGGATTTGCTCCTAAAACAAGCGCTGGATGACTTCCCGGTGTGTTCATACTTCACAAACTCTTTAACAGCGTTCTTCTGTATAATACAGATCAACTTATTTTAGTTCTCTTGTAGCTGGAGCCCGGCCGTCCGCTGCCGTCACCCAATGATCTCAAAGGAAAAATTCTCATCAAGAACAGACGATTAAAACCAGAAGTGGAAAAAAGTATGTTGAATTAGTTTTGTTATATTTGGATCTTTTTTTAATGTTGAAATGAATCTCCGCTGTTGTTTTTCAGAGCAGTTGGATCATTGGAGCAAACACATGGAGGCCGGAGAGCCGAGCGTCTCCACAAACATCTCTGAAGATGAGACGGAGGAGGACGTGTCCACCGGTGAGATTCATGAAAACACAACCTGACTCATAAACAAATGATCAACACAGAGAGGTGCTTCAAAATAAATATGAGATATTTTCTGGTTGTGGAGACGGTTGTGTAATACTGCATTATTAATGAATAAATAAACACTGTAAATAATATAAATGATATTTGTTTGTATTATCAGAGCTGTTAGATGAAGCTCATCCTGAACGGATTCACGGATGTATGATGAGTGAAGAAGAGCATCAGGATGAAGAGCCGCTCACAGTCACGAAGGTTCAAACATCTCTCTTATATTCTGATGGATGTGTCATGTGTAACAGGAACTGTGAAGAGAATCAAGAATCAGTCTCATTAGATTACACTTATCTCACGATATCACGATACTATATTAATATATATATGAGTTGAGACATGTAATTTATCATCTTTCTCATTAAATCTCTTTAGATTTCACAGGCCGGAGAAACAAATGTAGCTGATGAACTCGCATTGATTCAGTCGTACACGTACGTCGCTGCAACCACAAATATTCACCCGTATCTTTCCAACATGGTGAACTACGCCCAGGCCGTGAAGTTCCTCGGTTTCACTGAAGCTGAGGGTGAGAACGTACTGAGAGAAAAAAACATCTATACAAATACACCACTGCAAATTAAAAACACATTTTGATACAATATTTAAAAAATTACGATTATGAGAATTAAATTGATAATTCATATAAAATGAATATTTTTAAGTGTTTTTATTGTGATTCATGTCATAATTTTTCTCAAAATATTACAACTGTATTGTCGTAATGATGATCTTTTGTGAATGTGACACTAAAGTGCAGTTACAGTGAATGATGTCAGTGTGTGATGCTTGAATGTTTCTTCTGTGTGTTTCCAGAGAAAAACATCCATCACAACATGTCGTCATTCAATGAATCTGTGGGTTTGGGATATTTAAGAACGAACGCCATTGAATTTGTGAAGTATCCTTTGGTGTATTTTATGCGTGTGTGTGCTTGTGTGCGTGTGTGTTTGTGAGTGTGCGTGCATGTGTGTGTTTGTTATTGTGTGTTCATTTATGTGTTTGTGTGCCTGTGTGTTTGTGAGTGTGTGTGTGTGTGTGCGTGCATGTGTGTGTTTGTTATTGTGTGTTCATTTATGTGTTTGTGTGACTGTGTGTTTGTGAGTGTGTGTGTGCGTGCGTGCATGTGTGTGTTTGTTATTGTGTGTGCGTGTATGTGTTTGTGTGACTGTTTGTGTGACTGTGTGTGTGTTTGTGTGCGTGCGTGTGTTTAAGTGTGCGTGCGTGTATGTGTTTGTGAGTGTGTATGTGTGTGTTTGTGAGTGTGCGTGTGCGTGCGTGTGTTTAAGTGTGCGTGCGTGTATGTGTTTGTGAGTGTGTATGTGTGTGTTTGTGAGTGTGCGTGTGCGTGCGTGCATGTGTGTGTTTGTTATTGTGTGTGCGTGTATGTGTTTGTGTGACTGTGTGTGTGTTTGTGTGACTGTGTGTGTGTTTGTGTGCGTGCGTGTGTTTAAGTGTGCGTGCGTGTATGTGTTTGTGAGTGTGTATGTGTGTGTTTGTGAGTGTGTGTGCCTGAGTGTGTGACTCTGTGTGTGTGTGTGTGTGTGTGTGTGTGTGCGTGAGTGTGTGTGTTTACGTGCATGTGTGTGTTTGTGAGTGTGACTGTGTGTGTGTTTGTGTGCGTGTGTGTGTTTGTAAGTGTGAGTGTGTGTGCCTCTGTGTGTGTGTGTGTGTGTTTGTGTGTGTGAGTGTGTGTGTGTGTGTGTTTACGAGCATGTGTGTGTTTGTGAGTGTGTGTGCCTGAGTGTGTGCCTCTGTGTGTGTGTGCGTGAGTGTGTGTATTTACGTGCATGTGTGTGTTTGTTATTGTGTGTGCGTGTATGTGTTTGTGTGCCTGTGTGTGTGTTTGTGTGTGTGTTTAAGTGTGCGTGTGTGGATGTGTTTGTGAGTGTGAGTGTGTGTGCCTGAGTGTGTGCCTCTGTGTGTGCGTGTGTGTGCGTGAGTGTGTGTGTTTACGTGCATGTGTGTGTTTGTGAGTGTGTGCGTGTTTGTGAGTGCATCTGTGTGTGTGTGTGTGTGTGTTTGTGTGTGTGTTTGTAAGTGTGCGTTCATGTGTGTGCGTGTGAGGTCTGACTTCAGGAGTTTATCATCAGACTCTTCACTTTTAAAGTGTGTTTGTGGTGTTAAAACAGCAGCAGAGCCACTGAGCCATAAACTCTTGCTGGAGGAAAGGACTGAGTTTAAAGCAATAGGATCTAAAAATATTCTTCAGAAATCCCTGAAAGCTTCCCGCTTGTGTTTGCCTGAATGAGATGCGCAGCTACAACAAACAACAGATGAGTCGAATCTACCCCAAAGGAGGTCGAGTGGACTCCAGTAATTATATACCTCAGATATTCTGGAACGCTGGATGCCAGATGGTTTCTCTGAACTTCCAGACCCCAGGTAACACGCATCCACACACACACACGCGTGTGAAGCAGAATGCTCGTGTGTCTGTAAGCGCATGTTGTCTGGTGTCTGTCTCTTGCCTCCATCCGCGCTTTCATGAAATTAAATCTCACATCTACATTCTGTTTGCCAGATTCAGACCAAAATGTCTGGATTTATAAAACAAAATGTCAGTTTCTCCCCAAAACCTTCTTTTTGCATTTTAATGAGATTCAATTGGTCATGGTGAAATGTCGGTAGTTTCTGTTCCATAAGCATAATCAGATAAAATGACACAAATATTTGATATTGATATTTGATTTTCAATGTATTAGGTTAAAATAAATAAATAGATATGAAGCACTTTTCCCATCATTCAGACAGATCTGTTTTATCAGCCTGGTCCTGATGCTGAACACCCAGTTTGATGTTTTAAGAGTGTTTACACTGTCTAGAGAATTAATATAAGAATGATTTCATGTTAAAAAGCAATTCATGCTCCATTCACACTCTTCTCATTCAATGTTTCTGATGATGATGTATTGTTTAGGGATGGGTTAATTATTAACTAATTGTTGTGTTATGCTATTTAACACATTTTGTATTCATTTTGTGTGAAATAAAGGAAATGTACAACAAAAGTTGTGTTAAAAGTAACAGAAACAATGTTCAAACAAGGACAACAGATTTTGTCTTAACTAGATCAAAACTCCTCTCCAATTGTTCTGTGGTATAAAACTGGTAATACTACGCTACAGAATAGGGCTGCGCAGTAAATTGGAATTACAGAAATATAGCAAATGTGCATATCGCAATATTATTATAATTTTTTTATAAAACCACTTGGATGACGTAAACAACGCTGACCCAAAACTGCTCCAAAAGATCTTCCTGTTTCAGTCTTTTAACACTACACAATAGTTGAACAAAATTCAACTAACAGAACATTAGTAACAAAATCAAAATGTTGAACAAATATCGTTTCAATGATATATGTGAGATTTAAAAATCAATCTGAGTTCATAAAGTGTGTTTGCATCTTGTGAAGTGGTTTCTAGTCTATAAGTTTTAGGTTGATGCAGAGAGACTTGTGTGGAAGATGATCAATAATCAGAAATAATGTAAAATATGGATGTTGGTTATATCGTTTTCAGTTTTTAAATATACATTTTACAAACTTGAACCTTTTAGTCTATCGCACGTCACATTATTTAGCAGATTATTGTTTATCACATTTTATTTTTCTTTAATAGTGTGCAGCCCTATTGGCTATATCATTTTTCTTCAATATATTTGAAAACCATTGAAATTTATTTTAGGAAAATATCATGTCAAATATCACATTGTTTAGCATGCAATTGCTCTTTTTGTTAATATCGCACAGCCCTTGTACACAATAATAAGTTTGAGGTGGATCTAGAGAGGAGAGCATCGCTGATTTAAGACTGTTAAACCCGTCACACGTCCTGACATCATGCAGACAGATTTTACTGTGCACTTAAACTCTGTATTAATATCAGATGTGTTGTGTTGTGTAGATTTGGCCATGCAGCTGAATCAGGGGAAGTTTGAATACAACAGCTCGTGTGGGTAAGTGGACATCATTAAACAAATCAAACCTCAGAGACAACGTGAAGCTTTCAGAGTGCTGAGAATCTCTCAAATAAAGTCAGATGTGTTTGATCTTTCATGTATTATTGAGTTTCTCTCTGATGATCAAATCAACCACTGGCACTGGCACTGGCACCATAACTATAACCTTTCATTTGTTAACATTTGTTAATATATTGAATAACATGTAAGATACTATTTAACATATTAACAATAAGCATTTTGACTACATATTTAGATATTTAATAAAAACAATTGTACATTGATTCATGTTTGTTTTTATATTACATAATGCAAATACAATTGTTCTTAGATTAATATGTAAAAGTGTCGTTCATTATTCATGTTAAGTAAGGTTGACAAATTGAACCTTACTATGAAGTGTTTAACTTTAGTATTTAGATTTAATTTGTAGTTTTACCACAATCCACAAGTTTGCTGTATTTGTAGTAACGCGGTGGTTATGCAAATAAACCTAAATGGTATTGAGGTTATGTACCGCGGTAAATCCATACTGCTGTTACGGGTGTGGACACTTGACTGATATCGCTGCATTTATAATGTGAAGAAATCATTTACACTCACAGTGTTGTGTCGGTGTTAATGTGCTTCTCCTGTGAAACACATGAACACATTCATCATCATCTGTTTTAACACTTTTAATAAAATACGAGAATCATTAAATCAATCATTGCTCTAAAGTGTCTGAAGAGGAAAGCTATGTCTTCTCATATACTGGAAATGAAGCGGTTTGTGTTTGGATTCTGTCAGGTATCTACTGAAGCCGGATTTCATGCGCCGGCCGGATCGCATGTTTGACCCGTTTTCTGAGACGCCTGTGGATGGAGTGATCGCAGCCGCCTGCAGCGTTCAGGTACTGATCTTTATACCGCATATCTCCCACATAGCACAGAAAAAACACAAATCAACCATTAACAGATACTACAGTCAGTTCTGTAAGTGATTATGAAAGTTAATGTGTTTTTTTGTGACAAAAGACTGAAACCCATTTCAAGTTTTTTTTTATATATCATTGTACATGATGTACATTGTGCTTCATTCAGTTAAAAACACTGATCTAAGATGTTTGTTCAGGTCGTATCCGGTCAGTTTCTGTCCGATAAGAAGATCGGCACGTATGTGGAAGTGGACATGTATGGGCTGCCCACAGACACAATACGCAAAGAGTTTCGCACGAAGATGGTGATGAATAACGGTCTGAATCCGGTGTATGACGCTGAACCCTTCGTCTTCAGAAAGGTACCTCTAGGCCAATGTGTGATGTGATGTTCTCAAAGTCTGGATGCTGTATAATGTGATTCAGATGAAGTTTGACATATGACACTTTCTAAAAGCCCACTGTCTTTATACAGAAATGAGACCACGTGAACGTCTATAGTGGATTATATGTGCAGCGGTTATGATAGAGATCATTACGTGTGATACATCACGAGTGTAAAATCTTTGAATAATACTGAAGACTGTTCCAGGAGAGAAGTTTATTAATATAGCTATTAAATAACACAAATGACTATTGAATGATTATTCATATCGCACATGATGGGATTAAGTATCAAACACTGTTTTATTAACGGCTTATAACAATGTTTGTGATACAGGCTTTTTCACAATTTCATAATTTGAGTTCTTGAGAAAAACAAGCAACATGCTGTCGAAACCACTTAATAACAACCCATAACACTCTCACAACTGCATAGCAACACCCTGGCAACAGTAACATTAAATATTTGCTCCAGTAATGTGAACGTTGATATACAGTATATATCATAGTGATAAAATATCCAACATCAACATCAATATTTTCATCTATGAAGCAAAAGTTTAGTGATTGTAACTGTGATGATTAAACAATCCTCTCACACATATAATATTTTTACAAATATCAAATATTTTTATTCTGGGTCAATATTGTGTTTTTTGTGTAAATAACTTGAGTAAACGTCTCGTTGATTCAGGTTATCCTCCCAGACCTGGCGGTCCTCAGAGTGGCTGTGTATGATGATAACAATAAACTGATCGGACAGAGAATCCTGCCGCTGGACGGACTGCAGTCGGGTTACAGACACATCTCTCTGAGAAATGAATACAACAAACCCCTGTCTCTGGCCACCGTCGTCTGTAACATCATCCTCAAAACATACGTGCCCGATGGCTTCGGAGGTCAGGAAAGCATCTTTGTGTTCACGTTTATTGAATCTCATCGTGCGGTGTTTTTATCCTGCATGTGAAATGTCTTTTTTCAGCTATTGTAGATGCTCTGTCTGATCCCCAAAAATATTTATCCATCTGTGAGAAAAGAACGGATCAGATGAGGGCCATGGGCATCGAGACGGTGAGCGTCTTCGCTGTTAATCCACACGACCTCGACACATTACAGCAAAGCCGTTTCTTTCATTTAATACATTCTTCATCATTTACGTCAGTAAAACTGGAAATTAAAATGATTCCTGTTTTTTCTGAATTTCTTACGTGTTCCTGTCGTTTCTGAAACGCTGTTTGTCCGTGTATCTGTGTTTGGTTACAACTTTTTCATACAGTTGTCTATTCCCTCTTTTTTTATGAAATTGTTTTGTACTGGATGTTTATTCAGTCAGATATCGTTGATGTGCCGAATGACGGCTGTAAGAGAAATAACAAACACGAGATGAATCCGGCCATGATGTTGTCACAGAAAGACTCATCTGATGTCACCTGTTCAAAAGAGGGTAAGATCACCATCACCATCAATGATGTCACACGTAACAAATGCAAACTAACTCTCGATGCTCAGGTGGCTTTCTCTTTCAGACACTTTGTTGATGTAGATTTGTTGTTTTAAACCTGTAGACACATCGATGCTGACACCCTCGCTGACCATCGATGACCTAAAGCAGATGAAGGTAGCGTCTAAACCAAAACACAACAGCGTCTTTGATTATATTTGCATTCATGTGTAACCTCTTCTCCAGACATACTTAAAACTAGTCAAGAAGCAGCAGAAGGAGATGAACGCTTTGAAGAAGAAGCAGGCGAAGGTGACCCCCCTTCCCACTTCATTGAGTTGACCATGAGATTTCATGTTGTTGTTTGGAGTCACAGAATCATCAGAGGAATAATCCTGCTTCATATTTCAGGCACTCGCCGCTCTGCGGAGCTCCCACGGCGCTCACACGGACAGAATTCATGCCCAACATGATAAAGAGAAAGAAACTCTGGAGAAACAACTCCTGAAGAACAGCAAGACATTTCTCACGTTTGTGTTTTATGTTCCTGTCGTCTGGTGTTTGACACGTTTCTAATGAAACCTTAAGATTCATTTGAGTGAAATGTTTATCTTGAACTCAAAAGCTCATTTGATTTGAAGGCGTATGCTATAATGTCCGAGATTGGTTTTGTGGAGAAGAATACAAGTGTGCGCTTTTAATAAAAATGTCTGCTTTCATAATGAACTGAGTAATGAAGAAACACTTTCAACGAGAGGTCAGAATAGATCTCAGGGTGAGACCTCAAGAAAACATCTTTAAAATAAAATAACAAGAAAACTAATTCACTGACTGAATGTGATGAAAGATTACAGAGACATAAATATGAGTTTTCATTTCTTTATTTCTTTTTTGGTCACAACATGATTGGCAAAGTGACATTAGTGTTATTCCACTGTGTGGATCAGTTTAAAAAATACAAATCGAGTAAGTGACCCTAAATGTATGAATAGTAGTTTTTAGACAGTACTGCTGGTTTTATTTTCACATTTTTTCAGTAACCATTTTCAATAAGGTGCTATTTGTTAACAATGAGTTAATGAATTAGCTAACATGAAATAAAAATGAACAATACTTCTACGTTATTTATTAATATTAAATTCATGTTAATTTCAGCATTTACTAATGCATTATTAAAATAAAATGTTGTCACTGTTGCACCATGAACTAACATCAATAACTGTATTGACATGAACTAACAAGGATTAATAAATGCAGATCAATTGTTCATTGTTGCGTTCACTAATGTTAACTAATCGCACCTTATTGTAAAGTGTCACCAATTTCTCTTATTTCAACAGTGCATACATTAGTGTGTTTATTCTTGATCAGATTATTATTGACACGCTGTCATTCTCTGTTCATCTTCAGCTATGACATGAGGAGAGACGTTGAACTGAAGACTTTGAGCACAAACCACAGAACACAGGTACACAGTTTTCTGTTCTCTGTGATGTGTTTGCATGAACACAGACGCTCACGTACGCTTGTATGACAGGTGAAGGACACGGTCAGCGCTCACACGCTCCACACCACAGACGTGATGAAACGACACGTGACTGAAGAACAGAAACTGAGAGAACAACACGCCGTTCAGCAGTGTGAAGAACTTCACAAACTGATGCTGGAGGAACAAGAGCAACAAACACGAAGACTTTGTGTCGTCCATCAGAGGTCAGAGGAGAAACACTGAAACATTGTGAAAGTGCTGTAGAAATAAAAAGAAACTTTCAACACTGTAAAAAACTACACAGTAAAAGTTTTTGCTGTAGTGATGCAGCTCGTTGCCAGTAACTTACTTTAGATTTATATTTATCTCATTTATTGACAATTTCTTTTTATAAAATAACAGCCTCTTGCAAAGCATTCTGGGAACCAGAAATCCACATGAACCTTGTTCGGTTTTTTTATTTTGGCTCTCAGAAAGCATGTTTAATGTTTAATGATCATTTATCTTTGAACAAACCGTTGCCTGTTAATAACATTAATGTAAATCTACAGTAAGTTACTGGTAAACTGCTGCAGTGATACTGTCATTTCTACATCATATTGTTCCAGTGTGTAGTTTTTACAGAATTTTACCAAAACAAAAACATTATTTTACAGTTTATTATAAAATGTCAGTTTTTTAAACAAGATTTATTTTTTACAGTCAATACTATAAAACTACAATAAAAGACAACATATAAAAAAACAGGAATTTTTTTATCCTAATATCTAAAATTACAGAAAGAAAAATATTTGACAGTATATAGCTGTTTTTCCAGTTTACGGAAAATCTCATTTTTTTCAAATTTTTTTACTTTCAAGAGATTAATCCTCTAATTATTAATCTAATATTAATTGCTATCTAATTATTAATCTGGCGTGTGGAAAGAAACTAAGATTTTCATCAAAGTACCTCTTGAATCACCTTTATTTAAGGGTAGTAATGTGAAAGTTAGACATTAGAGTCAACGTTTAATATTTTAAATCAGTTCTAAAAGAAATGAGTTCTGTCAGCAGTAATTCAAGAGAGAAGAAGTGTAATGTTTTATTCGTCAGTGACGGTGTTTGTCCATTGTAAAGCTTGATGCCAGGCAGAAGTACAATATAATAAAAAATACTCTTCCTAGGGAACACGCACACTCTGATCAAATCTAAAGCTCGAATGTACCGTCAGTCGCTTTGGACAAAAAGCGTCTGCTAGATGCATATATATGCAAATGATGTCAATTCCGGTGGTCTTTATCCTCCACAGTCAGTTGTCAGATGCAGCGGGCCGGTCGGTCGGGGAATCGCCCCGTACACATTGAGATCAGCTGTATTTTTGTGGGCGGGTTTATTTCATTTGCATAATTCCTTCAGTGAATTGAGAGCTGAGACAATGAAAGTTTACCTGCATATGAAAGACACGGATGCGGTTCGTTCTGTCTGAATTCCCTCATGTGAACGTTTCTGATGGGCTTTCTATTTCATGCTAAGTGTGCGTGTGTGTGTGCGTGCGTGTGTTCCTGCTTTCTCTGTTGTTTTCAAAGTTATTATGAAATATTTGATAGGATAAATGACTTCCTTTGCTCTTTAGAGGTTAAAAAGTTTGTGCTAAGAAGAAAAGTCATTTTTAGATTGTGGAGAGTTTGTTTTGGCCAGTTTTTAATGTTTAAATGAAACGTTTGGGCATAATGAGTGAAATGATGACTTTAATAACATTACTTCTTCATGGTTATGTGCGTTTTTTATTATTACACTGAACAATAAAATCTGAGATGTGGCTGCAGTCGAAAATAAAAAATAAACAAACAGAAAATGTACAGTTTAATTTGACACATTTTTTCTAATTTGACATTATAAGGTTTTTCCTAATGGCTAATTTATACGGTATATAAATCAAGTTTTCAACTATCGTTCGCTTGTAAAAGCAAAACACATTAAAGATTAAAACACAGACAAAAAAGTTGATTTTGTCCATACAGAGAATGTAAAGAGATGAGAAGAAAACAAGCCAAGATGTCGATGGAGAGCAGTAGAGCCATCAGTCACGACAGAAGCATCAAGATCAAAGCCGAGAGAGAACGGTAAGAAATCAAATGTGTCGTGTTGTTTTGAATCATTCTGCTGTTGTGTTTTCACGTGTGATTTCTTTTGGTTTGGGACGCAGAAGAGTTCGAGAGCTGAACAGCACAAACACCAGAAAGTTTCTTACGGAGAGAAAGAGGGTAAACCGTCTCTTATCTTCTTTCATAGCTTTACTTTCATAACAGATACCGGTCTGTCATTATATAAATGAATGTGATGATTGACAGCTCGCCGTCCAACACTCGAAGGAGATCGAGCGACTCCAGGCAGCTCAGCGAGAACAACACAAGAAACTGGAGAAACGCAACCTGGAGGTTTTTTCTCTTTTATATCAATATTATATATTATAGTAATGACGAGTACTCTTTGGACACTTCTTTGTTCTGTATAAACTGTATTGAATTGATTGAAACGGTCATAAATACTGTTCTGTAGTATACTGCCATCTTTACTATAGTACGGTTTACAAATTTTGGAATTTTACTACTGCCTTTTATTAAAATGAACATTAGCTTGATATTTGATGTTTTATTTTGAAGCATGCGTGTTATTTGTGTGTGTTTGTGCTCAGATGTTGAAGTCGTGCGGTGTGAAGTCATCGTGCTCAGGTACAGTAGGACTTTCCTCCTCACATCAATTTTACAGAACCTTCACTTTCCCATGATTCTTTCATTTGGCCGTGCAGACGTTCAGTGCGTCGTGAATATGAGATATGATCACACGTTCACAGACTGCCGAGCAGATCGCTCCTCGTGGCTTCTGTTTATTTAAACTGTCTTTGCATCTTAATGTGCATCTACACGCACCGTAAACTATTGTATACTGATGAATTCAATACAACAAAAACACCTTCAATGTACCTTCAAGGAAAAGTTTAAAAGCACTGGAGAATGTGTTGTGTGATCTCTTTAATATCACTGTGATTTTAAACTAGACAATGATGAGATTAAATGGAGAGCACATGGAAACGTGTGCTTAAGTCTCAGATGTTTCTCATGAGGAGAAAAGAGTCAGAAATGTGTCTCTCATGAGAGTTTGAGAAGAGACGTCAACAGTGTATCAAACTGAGCTCAGATTCGTCTCGTCTGTGATCAAAAGTCAATATTAGTGAAGATCTCAAAATAATTTCTCATCACATTTACTCAATTCCAGATGATTTCACCTCTACGGTCTACATCCAGTTACACCTCCAGACTCTTCATGTGTTCACATAATATAACTCTCATTTCATTCTCATTTAATTTCTCAAAAGCAGTTTTAGGATTTGAAATCTGACAGCTGCCGATAAATCTGTGTTTGTGTTTCACAGAAAGAACGATATGAAGTGAATGAAATAATATTGGAGTGAGATCACACTGCTTTAACATATTGAACATCTGAGGTTTTGACACGGAAGTGTTAATGCAGAATTGATGTTCTCATGTGTTGTGTTAGAATCATCAGAGGAATATCTGGATGTCAGATTGTGTTTCGCTGACGGATGTGATTGATAAACTCCAGCGCTCATTTGACTTCCATCAGCTTCATACGGCTCAAACTGATTTAAACCCAAAAATGATTTCACTTGGGGTTTAAGAAAATGTTCATTTCTCGGCGCACGTCTCAGGTTAGGATGATGTTCTCGTGAGATGTGTTAAAGTCTCTTGAGATGAACGCTGTGTTTTTGTGTTAATGTATCATCACAGGCCAAACAGACGTGGAACATGAGGACATCAACAGTCCGCTGACCAATCACACGCAAGCTTGTCAACAGTGAGATAAACACACGCAAAAACGCACACGGCTACTGTACTTACACCTATTATAAACATTTTCTTCTTTATAGACATTTCATAGACTTTATATAGTGCATAAAGGCTTATGTTTGAAACAAGTTTTGTATTTATGTACAAATACCACAGAATTTATTAATACTGCAAATGAGCACAATTTTTTTAAATAACTTAAAGTCCCAGTGAAAAGAAAAATGATAATGACATTTTTTTTCACGAAATATTGCAGCGTTTTTTGTAAATAGTTTATCAATGTGGGTCTTTCTCTTTTTAAAATTTGTGTGCCCTCATATTCTTCAGTTTAAATCTGAAAATGCACTTCCTTCCTGTGATGACTATCCATCTTAGATGGTATGTTAGACAGCTTGGGCGGAGCATTCGTTAACTCCTCCCCTTCACCTGTCAGTCTGCTGTCAGTTTCATATCAAAATGCAGCAGATGTTTTTATACATCCAATCAAATCGCAGAAAAAGACAAAAGCCACGCCCACCGTTTCACTCTGAAATGTGTCAAAAAACGGAAGTAAAAACGATCTTGACTTCCAGTTCACAGGGACTTTTAAGACTCACTTTTATAAATATCCTATATTTATTCACTATTTAAAATGTATATCATTGATGTCATTTTATTAACATTTAAAAAAAACATGTTTTCATCCAAAAAGATTTTCAACAACATCAGATTATAAATATCGTGAAACAAATTAAAGGGATGTTATGGGTTGATTACCATAAAATAACAATTGTCTGTTTTTTTGAAGAAGCGAGCAAAAATTGTGTTTACAGTAATGCAGAATTTTTAACAGTCTCAATCTTACACCTTTCACAACCTGCTGTTTATTATAAACTTTATTATCATGTTTTATTTTGTATTCCACGTTCTGTTTTCAATTAGCAGTAAATTAAACTCAAAAGCATTTCTCATTCTGTAAGCGTGTTTCCATTTACTTATACAATGTTTATCAGCTTTCAGTTCACACAGCGTGTTATTGTTTTACACGGATCACACGGGTTCAGACATCACATGACCTCTCACCATAGACACAGAAGGAAACTGAATCATTTACATTGAGGCATTTAGCAAACGCTTTTATTCAAAGAGACTTACAAAGAAATTAGGAAACAATAAAGCGATTTGGCTTAAGAAGGCAATAATACAAGTGCTTAAATCAAGATACTACTGTAGTTTTCACAAAGCCAGAGAGAGAGGGTTTGTTTCTTTAGAGAAAAAAGTAAATCACACTTGTGCAGTTTGTTAATAATGGAGATTCTATTGATAAGTTGAGTTTATGTCAAACTCTTCAATATATTTATATTCTGACGTCCGATGTGTTTATTATTACAGTCTATTTTACACACCTGATGTGAAAATTCACAATCAAACAGTGACATGTTTACAGCAGTAATATGCATTTCATTAAATGTGTTTCTCTCTCTTTGTGTTGTCATGTCAGCTCTCTCAATTATTTCTGGATGTTTCTGGCGTCATCACAAACGCTCATATGCTCGAGTAGTCAGCATGCTGTAGTAGATACCGGTGCGCTGGTTTATGTTTTAGTTTTCTGTCGTTTTCAATGAGTTTATTTCAATATCTGTGTTTAAACGGATCTTACTCCCGTCTGCAGAGATATTCATGACCTTCAGTACGGATCAAAACAACATTAAGCCCGTCATGTACATGAAACTTTGTGTGTCTTTATGATAATGAAGGTAAGATTGATCAGAGATGATTGTGGAAGTTTTCAAATGATTGTGAAATTCACAGTTTAGCACAAATGTTGTGGATTTGATGTTCACACATACTGATAAAGAATGTATAGTTTGAGTGGACTTATACGGTAAATCCTTTTGAATAAAAGTTTGTAATTGTAAATGTGCAGGGAATAAGGTCAGACACATGCACACATCACAAAAGTCATTTATTTGATTAGTTTAAAATACGTCTGAGAGAGATTATAACAGGCGATACTCTTGGGGATATTCAACAATTGGGTCAAATGAAGTGTGCCTGTGGAGCGGCGTTTGAGGTTAAATATTCCTCTGACTGTGGGGAATATTTGATAAGACTGAAATATAATCACAGGCTGTAATAAAAAGGATGAGAGAAGCCGCGGGTGCACTCGTGTCGTGAGCTGCTCTGAGATATTACTGAGCATCAGAAGAGACCCACAGCTGCTCAAGACTCAATAAAACTGGATTACACACACACACACGCGCTATAATAACGCTCTCTTTGCTATTCATGGTTATTAGTTCTTATTGCAGTTTTGTTGTTTTATTTCTTCTTTTCAGCACAAACATTCTAATTTCTAAACCATCGTTTTTATAAATCCAAACAGGTGTGCCGGTTGTATTATGCACATTTTGGAAAATGACACAGATGGTCTGAGGTACAGTATCTGTGACACACCCACATGATATAATACACCATAGTGTACTTTCCTATAGTAACGTTTTAAATTCCTAGATACCCGTAGTGTTTTTCAACCTTACATTAGTAAATACTACTATATAAAACAATCACTGCAGTTTTTCACTATAGCATTAACAAAGTGCAAAATATACTACAGTCGTCTATCGTTGATAATTAAGTATTTATAGTATGATGTACATTGGTGTGTTGACTTTACTTAAAATATATGTGCACCATTTTTGCATCATGGTTTTTAAGTGAATTCAACTTCAAAATAACAAGAGAATTTTTGTTGTGTTTACACAAATATATCAGTTCACTTGACCCTCTTTACTTTAAAAATGATGTAGTGATGAGTTCAATCAACTTACAGTGCTCATGTAGGCTGGAATGAAATATTTCATATAGCATAGTGACATATATTATTATAATAAACAGTTTTGAAATAATTGATCACTGATTTGACATCTATATAAATGAACATCAACTTTTCAGGTGCAAGGGCTTATGGGTATTCCCCACAGCATCTGTACTGATATTATTACGTTCATTGCACTGGAAATGTATGTTAGGCATAACTCAAATTTTTCCATTCACTTCATGCATACTTCTGAGCTATTTGTGTAATTTATATTTTTGTGTTGCATGAACTAAGGATTTTAAGTTAAGCTAGAAATCTTTTATTTTGCTGACCGTATGTTGTTCCTAACACATATTCCTCTTCTCTCTTACTCTTTCTTTCTTTCTTTCTTTCTTTCTTTCTTTCTTTCTTTCTTTCTTTCTTTCTTTCTTTCTTTCTTTCTTTCTTTCTTTCTTTCTTTCTTTCTTTCTTTCTTTCTTTCTTTCTTTCTTTCTTTCTTTCTTTCTTTCTTTCTTTCTTTCATTCTTTTTTCATCCATCTCAGCAGGCCCCGAAGGGACCGATTTAGAGATGATTACCCAGAACAGAAACACTCACAACACTCGCTTGTCACGGGCTGCGTGGGTGCCGACGTGGAAGTCAAGTGAAGAGGACTAAAAATACAGCCGGCACGCCATTGACAAGGTGAAATTTCAATTAAGACACAAGCACTTCATCATTATTCCACTCGGCCGATGATTATCATGTGACATTTTAACACACGCAAACATGTTGATATATATTCTGCCACTTTCTTGGCGAGAGGAGGAAGGCAATCGTGCAATTATCACTTCAACAGTCCATCATTGAAGCATTTCTTTGATAGATTGACACCGTTTTCACCAAACCAGAATAAGAGGCGGTCAAATGATACGCTGCGATGAAACAACAGCTTTCACAGGACGGCCATCACTAAAATAATAGAGAAGAGCTGGAAAAGATGGAGCTTTTAAAGGAATGGCCTTTTTTTCATTGGATAAAAGCTGCTTGTTTAAAGATTGTTTGATGGATAATTTCACTTCCTGAAGGTTAAACTACTTCTGAAAGTTTGAGATGTTGTTTCTGAAATGTGTGTGTTTGTATAAATGTGGACGCTGATACCTGGAGGCTTGTATTTTTATTGAAACTTACTCATTTAAATTTCCTCGCAATACTGGTTTATCATGCCTTCATCATTTATTTATATATATATTTATATTAAACCTTATTGTTTTACCCAGAGCAAACTTTCAAACTTAAATATGATAATCATAAAAATAGAACTAAAAGGATGATCGTCTAAACAAACATAAACCATTTCAGTATTAATGGTGTAAAATCAGCTTGTTTGAGAGAATGAAAACACAATGAGGAGCAATTCAATATTTTTATTTGACAAAATACACTGTTAAAACCAACTTGTAGGACTTACTTATTTTTTTGCGGAAGTTTTTGCACACAGTTTTTTAAAGGTATATTTAAAGTTAAACTTACTTTTAAAAACTGTGTGAATTTTTTTTACAAAATGTTTTAAGTTAAATTTACTTTTAACAAAGGGGTGCAAATCCTGCGCAAATAAACACACGAAAAATAATGTAAATCCTACACGTTGTTTTTTACAGTGTGTGATTTCTTCAACATTATGTGTCAATTGTGAAAATTCAATATACATCAAATGCTAACTATGTATAAATATCTTCTGTACGCTGTAAGCACGTGTGTTCTTAAGTACCGTGGTATTCATATGGATAACACATTTAGTTTGGCACTAAAGATTGTATTTTTGTGTACATTAAGGCTTTATGGAGTGGACCAGAGAATCATGTGGTTGGTTTATCAGGTGGTTATAGAGAATATTTGTACATAAGGTATCATGATTTGGTTTGGTTTGGTAACCTTACAGTTCAAGTAAAAAGTAAGCTGGGACGCTTGGTCAAAATAGTGATGAAGACCACGAGGAGAAAAGACTATATATCCCCTGATTCAATGTATGACCAGTCTGTTCTCAGAGAAACACATCCAGTATTAGCTGACCCACTTCAGCTAATACGTCCTTTAACCCATTTCAATCTAAATGTTAAATGATGAATGTTATTTTCCATATTGTTGAATATGTTGTTTATGTCTTTTTAAAGCTTTTGTCAATGTAAACACCTGGAGTTCCCCTGGGGGACAATAACGTGTATTTCTATTTCTTCTTCTGTGCTGTAGTAGAGCTGTTCTGTATTTACCGTTTGTGATGACAAAAAAACGCTTAATTCTAAGATTGTATATCTGGACTTTTTGATACAGGCGTACAGTACTGTCATATGACAATTAACTACTGTATTATTAGAACAACAATAACAATAGGAGTCTAAATACAATTGGAATTTATATAAGTATATAAATATAGAATGACACTATCAGAGGAAGAAGAAACTCTTTTATATGAATAGTTAATTAAATGATAGTCACACAATCAATGTGTGCAGTCAAATGAACCGGAGAAATGACAGAATCCTCCATTGACAGCAGAAGACGTCTTCAAGGCACTGAAGATGAGCGGCGTGTGAATGTGTTTGCTCTTCTTCACGCAAGACTGAACATAAGCAGATCTGTGTGGAATGAAGATGAATGTAAGATTTGTGCTGTTTTCACAGCGGTATACACATGAACATCGGTAACACCAGCTGAAGACTGTTAAACAGATCAAACATCAACCCCGGGCCCGTATCACGAGAAGGACTACACTACAAGTGAACGTATAGACATATACTGCATAGAGAGAGAGTTTTTTAGTTGATGAAAGTACATTTGAAAGTAAACTTTTAGTATACACTGAAAAAAAACTAGGATTTACTTTAAAAACTGGGTTAACATTTTTTTTAAATGTACTTAAAAACTTAGCAAAAACTTGACAAAATATTAGGTACATATGTTCAAAGACTTGACACAAAATATTATAAGTGAATTGACAAAAACAATTGTTCAAAGACTTGACTTGAAAAAAAAATCAGTCAAATAACAAAAAGAAACTTGACACAAAATATTATAAGTGAATTAACTAAAAAAAAACTGTTCTAAAACTTGCCACAATTTTGTCAAGTAAATTTACTTAATTTCTTCATTTTGTATGATATTCATGAAAGAACCTAATACAAAAATGTCTGATTTTAGCAACCAATCTTCTAAAACATATACTGTTATCATCACAAGTTGTCATGAGACAGATTGAGAGAAACATTTCAGGGTGTGAATAATTCCTGACGGTTAAAGTTGCTGCTTTGTCCCCTTTAATGTTGTTTTTTTCTCAGGAATGCAACACAGAGAAGCATTATTTCATACATCAGCTGGAAATATTCCTGAAAGTGTTGTACAGTCCAGCAGAGCAGATACAGTCTGGTGTACAGCACACACACACACACAAACAAAGCAGATGTAGTCATTCAGAAGAACACATCTGCAGTAATGAAGAGTGTGAAAATGGCCGGAGGCGTTGGAAATCCTGCTTTGAATTGCGGGCTGAGCGCCAGAGAGCTGTAATTGGTCACCGCATTAGAAACTGAAATGAATTGCCTAAAAGGGCCAATTGTGTTTAATTCAGAAGATGAGAACGGCAGCCTCCTTTCCCACAACTGATTGTTTTTGTCTTCCATTATCTCCAACAAAACAAGACATCCCGAATGTAAATGTGATGCCTATTTGTGTTGAAACAGAGGAGTCCCTTCTCAACCGAGGAGTTTAATTTCAGGTTTAAAATGTAAATGTAGCCCACATCCATTTGAATACATTTGTTTCTTTCATTAGGAAAGAGTGAAGATGGGAACAAACCACAGTGCAGTATTTGCCTTGCGTTGACTTTACGATTTGTAAATCTGCAAATCTTTTTCATTTCATCTGGTCAAGTTTACCTGTATTGATCCAGTACGTTCATGTCATTCTATGCATGTATTCCCTCATCTGTTTTAAGGTAAAGCTGCTTTGCAACAATTAATGCTAAATTGCAAAAAAGCTCTTAAGAAATAAACTTGACTTTGAAATAGAGAATGCATGAGAATCAAAGCAACTGAACAATGATATCATGTTTATTTGACAGCATAAAGGTTAATATAATGACGACACAACCGTCCGCTGTACATATGAACTGTAATGTTGGGGTTGAATAGTGCTCTGAATATGAGGTCTGTATAAAGAACATGAAGAATAATCGTTTGTGTTAAGAATTAATTAGAACCTGTGCATTGAATTATAGTGTGAGCTATGGCAGCGTAATGATGTCGTCTTTTATTCAACGCTTCTGAGTCTTTATTGTTCAACAGAGCGACTTTATTCTCTGGAGGTGAAGGTGTGATTGCGCCTGTCGTTGATGTTTTATGTCGATGGTTCAGATGAAACTTGTGGTTCATTCTGCGCTGTCGGAGTCTCTGGTGTCTGTCTATATTCATTATTCAAACATATTAACAGCGATTTTACCCAATTAGTGTAGATATGATTCATATAAATGAATGTGTTTTAAGATTTTCACACTTACGAGCATATGAAAAACTCCTAGAATCAATATAAACCCGTAGCAACGGGCTAAAAATGACTGAGATCACCTTAGCAACCGTAGAACGACACAATTTCACCACCTCCTGTACTTGTAATATTTTGTGCATAATGTGTATAAAATCTGAACAGATTTTTTTTAAACTAGACATCATACACTAGCAGACTTTTGGAAAGTTTCAGATAGAAACACACTAAGCTGCTAGTGTATGATGTCTTAGTGACTAAGTGATCAAATCTGAAGACTTTCTGACCAGACTGAAAATCTGAGCAAAAGTCTTGTACTGTATTTTAGCCATAAGCATGAATGTATTATGTATTCTACCTTTAAATATTCTGAAATAATATTGTGGCTTGCGTCTCGC
Organism: Barbatula barbatula; assembly: GCF_947034865.1. Classification (NCBI taxonomy): domain Eukaryota; kingdom Metazoa; phylum Chordata; class Actinopteri; order Cypriniformes; family Nemacheilidae; genus Barbatula; species Barbatula barbatula. The sequence goes on from NC_136765.1 coordinate 25,908,728, forward strand.
TTAAACTTTTCTAAATGTAAACAAGAGAAGTTTATTCAAGCGTGCTATTAGTATACTTTTAAACTAAACAAAGAGAACGAAAATGTTCAGTCTATTTTTCATGCACTTGTCAAAAATATTTATTATTAAAGTATAAAGAAATACTTCTTGACTACTTTTCTCTTGTGGCTGGAGGAGTAAATAAAACATACGAAACTGAAGCTAATTTTGTTTATAGAAATCCCAAAATAGGATCATAGTAGTACAAACTTAATGTCTTAAAGGTTGATTGACTTCAAATGAATCTCGAGATGTGAAGATTGAGACACAAGCGGCAGATATTTGCTCACAGGATCTCCTCCAGAGATCCTCTCGTCTCAGTCAGTCTTACAGTCAGCTTGAGGTTTGTCATTGAATAAACACTGTATGTGCTGAATGTCAGAGGTCGATCAAATGTAAACATCCTCCTGGATTTCTGTATGGAAGTTTTATTACTTTCAGCTTCAAGAAATTCAGAATGGAAAACTGGGCAGCTTCTCCAGGACTCTTGACTGGTGGGATTTGTGTGATACTCATGAGAAAGATTCATTTCTCAGCATGTCACAGGTGCGACTGCTAATGGTAATTGTTTTGGCAGCATCACAGTCTCATTATAAATCAATATTCATCAGCGGGCCGAACTCCAGACTGAGAATCACAGCACCAGTGTTAATATTTCTGTCCACATCAACAAACCTGGGCCTCATTTAGAAAACTCCACGGTAACGTTCATATTTATAAGAATGGTCTTTGGCTTGGAAAAGTGCTTAGCGCCTCTTTAGGGTCTACGCAGACATACACACTTTTGCTTGTTCGCGTGCTGTAGGCTTTTGAAAATATAAGTCGTTCTTGCAGCTCGCAAAGGATTTGGACGTTGAGAGGCGCTCTTTCATATTTCAATGGCATTATCTAGACATTATCATTTAAAGCTGAGCGCAATTTCACATCATTTGCGATTTATAGACATCTGATAGTGAGGCGTATACGTATTTTCTGTGCGTACGTTCGTTCCATGAATCACACGTAAGTACTTTGAGAAATGATCGTATGTCTAATTTCGGACGGTTTCTATACAGAGGCGGAGTTTTATATATGGGGTGGCCAAGGCTACTTCAGGGGGTCCACAGACCATGACAGAAAATGTGTGTGTAACCCAGACCTGGCATCGAATAATATATCAAGACTTCTGATACAATTGATAATTAAGTGAAGATTGCGACTGTTGTTTTTTTATTATGCATAGATTGTTTTTCCTCTTTTATCTTGAATTTAGAGAGCAGTTTTGTTTACCATGTTTCCAAAGCCTCTGTTAATTTCCGACCCTGTAAACAATGTATGTTGGGAACCGATCCTATATGTCATTGGACTTACAAAATTAAAAGTTGTTTTGGAATCCTAAAGCTAAGGCTAAAGAGTGAAACTTATGTAAAACACGATGCTTCATTCTTGTGTATTTCTAAAGTTTGTATGAAGTACACCTGCTTAGAATGTAAAAAGAAGTATATAACCGCGTATCTAAGGTTAAAAAATGCTGGGGAAACTTTACATTTACGTAACATTTATAAGTGTATCAACGAGATGTGAAATCAAATGTCAATCAACATAAGTGGCGAATACAATTTTGGGGTGGCACCCAGGGTGTCCAATGGGATGTCAGGGGTGTTCAGTGCCACCTTGGGCCCCCCCTCTAGCTCTAGTTTCCATGCAACATTTTATAAATGAGGCCCCTGCACTGATCATCATGCAGAACACGAGAAGAATTTTAATTTCATTTAAAGAGCCGTTTACAACTAAATAGAGGATTCTTTGTAAAAGAGTGATAACATTATCTTTTACGTTCTGGCTAAGGGTTTATGTGATTTAGAAAAATAATACAACACAGTATTTAAATGAACTGTTAATAATGATAATTCAATTCAATTCAATTTTATTTATATAGCGCTTTTCACAATTTGCATTGTTCCAAAGCAGCTTTACAGGGGAAAAAACGAAAAACCCAAGAAAGGGTAAAACACACTACATGGTGTTTTATATAATGAATCCAATTATTCTAGTAAATAATATCTAATGTCAGCATCTCCTGGTGGTTTATTTAGCATATTTTGCATTAAGTGAATGTTTGGCTGTAAAGATGCGTCTTTAATCTAGATTTAAATTGGGCGAGTGTGTCTGATCCTGGAATAATATCAGGAAGGTTATTCCAGAGTTTAGGTGCTACGTATGAGAAAGCTCGACCCCCTTTGGTGGATTTAGTTATTCTAGGTGTTATCAAAAGAGTTTTGAGATCTTAGAGAGCGTGATGGGTTGTAGTGTGATAGAAGCTCTGTTAGGTAGGTAGGGGCTAAACCCTTTAAGGCTTTATAAGTGATTAAAAGAACTTTAAAGTCAATACGATACTTAATGGGTAGCCAGTGAAGGGTTGATAACATTGGGGTTATGTGATCATATTTTCTGGTCCTGGTTAGAACTCTGGCAGCTGCGTTCTGAACTAACTGTAGTTTGTTTATTGATGATGAAGGACAAACACTAAGTAGAGCATTACAGGAGTCAAGTCTTGAGGTCATAAATGCATGAATAAGCTTCTCCGAGTCAGCAACACACAGAATATTTCATCATTTGGCAACATTTCTTAGGTGGAAAAAGGCTGTTTTTGTGACATTTGAGATGTGATTTCTAAATGACAGGTTTCTGTCTAATATAACGTCTAGATCTTTTACTGTATTTGTTGGAGTAACAGTACATCCATCAACTTGCAGTTTATAATCAGAAATATTTGTTTTGCGTGTCTTTGGCCTGATAAGTAATATTTCTGTTTTATTAGAATTTAAAAGAAGGAAATTACAGGTCATCCAATGTTGTATATCTTCAATGCACTCTGCCAATTTGGATAGCTGGGAGGAATCATCTGGTCTTGATGAGATATATAGCTGAGTATCATCTGCATAGCAATGGAAGCTAATTCCATGTTTTTTAATAATGTTTCCGAGGGGAATCATGTATTTGGAGAACAGCACGGGTCCCAGAACCGATCCCTGAGGTAACCCATAATTTACTTGCGTTAGATTTGATGATTCCCCATTTAAATGGACAAATTGATGTCTGTCTGATAAGTAAGATCTAAACCACTGTAGTGCCTGTCCCTCAATACCGGTATAATTGTGTAAGCGATCTAGAAGTATGTTATGGTCTACGGTATCGAACGCAGCACTAAGCTCAAGCAGGACCAGGAGTGAGATGTTACCTTTATCTGATGCTATAAGCAGGTCGTTTGTAATTTCAACGAGCGCAGTTTCAGTACTATGATGCGTCTAAAGCCTGACTGAAATTTTTCGTGCATGTTGTTATTTTGTAAGAAAGAGCACAACTGAGTGCACACTACTTTTTCTAGTATTTTAGACAGGTATGGGAGATTTGAAATCGGTCTATAGTTTCCAAGTTCATTTGGATCTAAGTTTGGTTTCTTGATTAGAGGCTTAATGACGGCCATCTTAAAGGGTCCTGGGACATGGCCTAGATTAATTGACGAGTTGATAATGTTGTAAATGGGCTCAATTGCAACAGGTAGTAACTCTTTTAATAATTTAGTTGGTATGGGGTCTAGTAAGCAAGTTGTAGGTTTAGAAGTTGCGATAAGTTGAATTAAATCTTCCTGTTTTATAGGTGAAAAACGCTGGAGCCTTTGTTTTGGAGCGATGGTTGGGGCTAATTCATAGGACAGATTTGGAGGTTGAGTTTTTACAATTTTGTCACGAATGCTTTTGATCGACAGGATATGATGATCGCTAAGACATGTCGCATATATGATAAAGGCAAAACACACATAATGTTGCAGACGTTCTGATTTCTGCTTGTAGATCAGATTGAAATGTTGAATAATGGCGCTATAATTCCAGTCGCGCTCCAGTATGAGGAAGAGCGGTGCTTTAACTTGTGCTACAATCACAGAAACAGAATATTTTAATCAATTACACTTCGAATGGCCATCTCTATTTTCACCTCACACACTTCCAGCTCCTGTGAGTTAAACAAAAGAGCTGCGACTCGCTCGCCGAGACGATTTGCATTTCATTTTTCTCAGCTCAAATTAGAGCTTCTCTTCAGTAGGCTATTCATGAATTTCAAAACATACTGTACACGCGCACACACACAACTGGCTGTTTCAGATGAGCCTGTCAGCGTAACTATTTTAAACAATATATTTAGCTCACAGTTCTTGTGTAGAAGAGCTCGTATGAACTGAGAAACTACTTGAATAATTACCTTTCGTTTAATAAAAAAGCTCATGGACATGTGAAGACACAAGATGAACATTCTGTCATTTATTTACTGACCTTCGAGTTGTTCCAAATCTGTATCAATTTCTTTGTTCTGATTCCTAATTCCAGTCAATGGGGCCAAAATCTTTCTGGTTATAAGCATTCTTACAAACATCTTGCATCAGAACACAGTAAATGATGAAGGTGAGTAAATGGTGACAGAATGTCATTTCCCTTAACATTAAAACCAACATCATTAAAGACATCAGAAGTGTCTGTAATCCACCAATCTAAAGCGTGCAGATGTCTGGATTCTCCTTCCATGCCTCCAGGTCAAATGATTGGATGTTAGCACAGAAACGGAAATCCTCCGGGTAACGTCCCACCCTGAATGAATCGAGAGGAACCTCCATCACGCCGCTGTTGTCACAGATGACACGAGACAGAGAGTGTTTTTCTAGTTCCCGTCTCTGCTGGACGGAGAAGATCTCAGGATTTTCCCACCAGAATCTTCAATGCAAACATAAATCATCAAAGCATGAGGATCAGCAAATCTTCACACAATTATGTTTCAGGTGATCTGTTCCTTAAGGAAAAGAGAATCACACGGCGACATTGATGAAACATTGTTGCAGACAGGGTTCGAATAGAGGGGGTGGTCCCGGACCCCAATTAACCTTTAAGTGTCCCCTCGTAAGGTCTGAAATAATGAACTTTGGGGTCCCTTGGTTTTTTATAAAAACGAGACTGAGAATCCAACTATTTTAAGACAAATGATCACGCCTAAACAAAACACTATTGTCCATTATTTAAATTAATGACATTTTTATTTGAAACATGCTGTACGTGCAAGATGGTGTTCAATGAAAAGATGTACAGAGATGTTGCACCGAGACACTGACCGCATTCAGATCCTCTCATATTGAAAGTGTTTATCTTAAATCGCAACAAAAACTATCATTTTGATATAAAAAGTCTTCCTTTATGTAAGCTGTTATGTCTCACAATGTCAGATGCCAAACTTTGCCGTTTTCCAAAAATTCTTTTCTTTTCCTCAAAACTTCATTTTTCCCTTTTTGCGCTTTGACGAGAGTTGACCCTTCTGCCCTGGCACAAAGGAATGACTTTAGATTTTCTCATTCTGATTGGTTCATATGGATTGTTTTCATATACTTGATCTACATTATCAAGAGATGAATCACATTTAAATCGCTGATGCATACGGTGACTGGCAGCACTGTACAGTAGTCACTATTGACTTGGAGCGAGTGAAGGAGAGCATGTGACTGATACCTGTGACATGTTTTTTTAGGGCAGGTTAGAGGACCCACAAGAGCTTTGACACAATTCCAACACTGGTTGCAGGTGAACTCATGTTTACGAGACAGAAACAAACTGAAAAGCATTTTAAGATTATTGCAGCGAGCTCACCTGTCACCTTCTCTTAACGTCTTCATCTGTTTAGAGATCAAGCATGCGAAGAGCGGGCCGGTGCGAGCGCCAGGCAGCGGACGCTCCATCAGTCCACCGAGCCACACATCAATATTATTGACATGTCCATACACCTGCAGTATTCTCTCCACCAGAACATCGCTGCCGACCACGTCTATAAAATCGGATTCAGTTTCAATCCTGTTTAATCCACAGAAAATCCTCCAGTCATTGTAACCTGGAACATTTTAAACATGAGATGTGTGCAGTGCGTGACAACACAACATTCAGATAATGAAGATGTAATGTCGTGATTGTGTTTTATTAACCTGGTAAGGCGTGATCTCTTCCTCTCTGCAGGTTTAGAGAAGCCAGATCCAGAGACGCTGGGATGTTAAGAACTACCAGTCTTTCTGTTAACTCCTCCGTCATCAGATGATCTTGAATCTGAAGAGCAGCTGAACGGCCCAGAAGACCCCGCAGAACCGGATCAAGACCACCTGCACACCACAAAACCAGCTGCATGTTTATATCACATTGATCAACCACCCTTACCAGAAGAAGTATACTTCAAGTTCATTTTATTAAGTACACTTAAACTGTTCCAGTACTGTAGTATAAGTGTCTGATACTTCAACCATCTATTCATATTACTGCTTGTGAGACTAAATTGGCCCTTTTTTATTTTTTTAGTAGTTTAGTAGTTTGAGGTCACAGCTAGTTTTACAACTGCAACTACATTTTTTGGCTAAAATCATAAAAGTATACTTCCTTAATCTTTAGTTTAAAAGTACACTTGAAAAAACTTCTTTCTTGTAACAACGTGACTACACCAGACGCGACAAGATATGACAAAAAACATTTTTTGCATTGTAAAACAACCTGTTTACTATACTTTAAATATAACTAGATGTTTAAATGGACAGTTCACAAAAAATAAAAAGTCTGTCATCATTTCCTCACCTTTGAGTTGTTTGAAATGTGTATAAAGGTCTTTGTTCTGATGAATACAGAGAAAGATATTTGGAAGAATGATTATAACCAGACAGATCTTGGACCCCATTCACTCCCATAGTAGGAAAAAATACTTTGTTGTGTTGAACACAAAAGAATGGACAGCAAACAGTTCTGCGGCACTTCTGACCACCATTCTCATTTTCCTTCAATGGAAGTCCATGGTGACCAAGAACTGTTCAGTTACAGACATTCTTCCAAATATCTTTCTTTGTGTTCAACCAAACAAAGATGTTTATACAGATCATGACCGATTTTTATTTTTGGGTGAACTGTTCCTCTAAGTCTTTATGAATGATTTAAATTCAAGTGAGAGCCAATTTGACTTAACATTCAAATGTAAACGTTTGGACTAAAGTTTTTAAGTTGAAACAGGTGGATATTTAACACTGTGGCTATCAGTCCACCAAAACCACGGTGACATTTTAACTATAGTAAAACCATGGTATATTTTCTTAAGGGTGTGCAGTTTTACTACTAGTGGATTGTCAGGTTATCTTCATGCTAGATTTCTCTCAAACAAAAATCTCAAAATTTGTTTTAAGATTGGGATGTAAAACAACTGTCAGATGTGCAACCCCATGCGAAGGTACTGTACCATACATCTTCACACAGTAAATAAGAGAAATGATGTAAGTGTTCATGAATGAAGCTGACAGCAGCACAGGCCGTCTGATGGAGACGTGCAGTAATAATTTAATATGGACATATTCAATATTTCTGTCTCTTGTCTGGACATGTCTGAATGAATCAGTTCAATCATGAAGTCCAGAGTCTCTCTGGAACACTTTCACTCTTTGGTTCTTTTCAACACCAGGAAGCTTTTCAATATTTTAGACCACTAAAGAGAAGCTGGTGTCAGCAATAACCTCATTCTCACAAGACACAACCCCAGACAGACATTTCTACCCCAGACAGACTAACCGTCATCTTTGGCAAGAAATAGTTGATGGTATGAAACATTTGAGGAAGTGAAGAACAACTGTTTGTTATCAACTTTTATGCTTTCAGATTAGTGTGAAAAATCCTTTGAACGGACTGACGTTCTGCTCACACAAAAAGCAGTGGAGACAAACGGTAGAGACCTATGAAAACAATTAGGAGATTTAAGAAAAAGAATTGAGAGAATTAAGAGAAATGGAAATGACAGAAAAACTGTGAAATTAAATGAAACACTTGGCATAACTTCAGGTGACCAGCGATGGGTTCGTGGACAGAATATAAGCTGATAAAGGACAGACCACCATTAACATGACCAATAAATAAAAGCGATTTAGTTTAGACGCAGACAGACAGCTTTACCTTCTTTAACCAGTCTCCACGGGCTGAAGAACGTCTGATGGAGATTCACAGAAGAGAAGCGTTCATGTTCCTGAAAGCTTTCATTGAGTCTCTTGAGTGTTGCTGAAATGGTGGCGTGGCCGAAGCGGAACGCGGCGGTGGCGAACACGTTTGATACGGAAGGATTTAAAGAGGCGTTATAACCCTCATATTCTCCAAGATACTTGTCAAACCATTCTTGTCCAATGATTTTCGGAATGTAGTCCCTCATGGTTATAATCTGAAAGAAACATCAATGAGAAGATTGATGCAAAACAGACACAGTCCACTGGTTTATTAATGTGAATAAAACTGCCGTCTGGGATGTGGTTCATATTTTCACTAGTTTATTTGTCTGGTCATTTGGGAAGTCATGAATCTGGAGATAAAATGAAATTGTATAGTCATCTCTCTCCTGCGATACACCTCGCGTTTATTCAGTCTTATCTCTGTGTATGAAGAAGCAGGAGAACCTGCACAAAGGCGACAGCGTGGTGTCTGACCGACGGCTCACGTCTAAATCTAAACTCACTGTCCGAGGTTTTCAGGGATGGTGTGAAGTCAGTCCCTGTGGGTAAAGCACACGCGCTCGCTCCGTTTCCTTCACTTCTCCATTACAGTCACTTGGCACATTAAGGGATCTGGGCAGAGACACACGTGAAAGCCATCAAATGTTTCTTTGATTCTGCTCTGAGACGAGAGGCTTTAGATGTGAGACTCAACCTCTTAAATCCCTGCATTTCTTCAGTGTGATGAATCTGACAGTCTGTGATCCGCACCGCACCGTCCCGCCACGCTCATCACAGAAATCACTTAACTGCGACTAATCTTAATAGTGTGTTAATACAGTCACGTTACAGATATTATCGTGTGATTCTAGTTTTGTGTTGATTCAGAGATGATTTTAAACATGAAGAGGATGTGTAAACAACATCAGGCGGTCACACATATGTCAGTAAATTCATCAGTTCACCTCCTGGAGCGCAGCGTGTTTGTGAGACTGTAGAGAAATCCCTGATGAGACACAAACTCCAACTCTCCACCATCTGTCACACTCGTACACAACTCGTAGATAGATTAACTGTGTTTAGTTTAGAGCAAGGTTGTTTTAGTTAACTCAAATTTAAACCGAAAACCTTTCTGTTTGTTAAAATCAGATCAAATATCGGCCTAAATATTATCGGGGAAAATTTCAACTAAATTAAAAATTTAAATGTTGAATTTTAGAAATAAACTGAAGTAAGTTTGAAGCACTAAAGTTATCATAATAAACTAAAACGAAAATCTAAATAAAGTAATCTCATATAGCAACATAAAAATAAACAAAGTTGCTAAAACAATGACTTACATTTTAAACAAAAATTTGAATGTTAGATGATGTAAAATATTAATAAAAAACTAAAACCAAAACTGTAATAAGTCTGGTTTAGAGTTGTTAATAGAGAAATCCTGAACAAAGCATGAATTCTGCCATCACATACACATATTCGATTCCTTTTCCCGAATTGAATTAAAAATGTCAGATTTGGTGTGATCATGAACAAATAGATTGCTAAAAACTGCCACTGGACATCAAGGGCCACGTTTAGATATAATTTAATATAATGTTATAAAGGATTTTTATATTTACAAACATTAAGAAGATTCAGAACTGAATGATTATCTTTTTTTTCTTTTTTTGACTTTTACAATCAATCAAGACTTGCTGGTTAAAAATCTGTGATGCAGAATTGAATATTAATTCCAGTTTTTCTAAATGTTCAAAAGCATTGCTTTTACAGTATGCCCATGTGATACTCTGAAGTATGATTTTATTAACCCTTATAAAATCACAGGGACGTACTTTTCGTACACACTCCAATGAACTTCAAAAGTTAACCACACATCACCACTTCCATATAAAACATGTTATAAACCGCGGGACTGTTTCCTCACAGATTTCTAAAGTCATAAGATCAATGATATGTTGATACATCATGTCCTTTATCTGTGAGGAATGTGGTGATGACTGGTACCTGATGCAGCGCTCCGATGATTTGACGCGTCTCCTGGTAGATGACCTCTGACCTCCAGTGAGGGTTGAGACGCCTCAGGTGTTCGGCCACTCGGTTGTGTTCTCTCACCCAGAGCGTGTGAAGGGCAGACAGGGGCAGAATCTCATTGACTCTGGTGTCTCCAGCCACGAAACATTCCACCCGTTCATCCTCGGCTGACCCGGGCGGCTGGAAGCATGAGGACGGAGCGCCGGTGACCGACGGAAGGTACGCTCGACCGTTATCGCTGTATTTTCTGTTGACAGCCAGCAAGCCTTCAGTGCTGGAGAGATTTCTCAGGGTTTTCTCCAGCGGCTCTGAATGACCGTAGACTGTAGACGCGTCTATGAATGAAGTGACTGAATTCATTTGTTGACGCTGAAGTGTGTGTCGTGAGTCGAGCTGATGAACGTCTGGGCAGGTGGGTGAAGAACGGGAAAATGGAAGACAGTTTTGACTGCCAGACAGTGTGTCGTTCCTGGAAATCTGTCACAGGAAGAGAGAAAGAGATTACCGTACCTTCATTTTCCCACAAGAAATTCTCCAAAACTTGACATTTTTTTTCATCACACAGGTCACTGAGATCACACATTCATTAGTATCACAACTACACAACGCACATGAAACCACAAGGAATTTGTGAAGTACAGATGAATTTCATACTTCAGTTAATACGATTTATACCAGAAAACATCTTGGTTCGAGATCATTATCAGATCTGTGAAAGACGTATAAGATGTTGATGTTGACGTCTTTCTGATTTGATAACATTAGAACAACATTGACATTAAACCAAACCTCATTTAATTCTTGAGATTGAGATGACATTTAGTCAACAAAAATCAAGCATGTGTGAACTCACTGCATTTACTGAGGAATTAGATTTGTATTGTTCACGTATCAAAACTATAAAACTAGATGTGACTTTTAGATAACGTTGCCATTTTATATACAGTAAATGTACTTTAGTCAAAGGAAATATAAACCCAGCAACAACAACACTCATAAATTAAAAGTTTCCCCTAAACAAATCTCTTTAATATCTCAATTATTTCTCCTGGACATAAATACGAGCAAATGGAACGTTATGCTGGTCTCATTTTGTGTCTCGTCGTGATAAAAAATGTGTCATTAGAGTTTGAGAAGAGACGTCAACAATGCGTCAAACTGAGCTCAGATTTATAAAGTCTGCAAATATTCAATCTCAACTCAAATGAACTCAAATCCATATGATTTCACCTCTGCATTAATTTACGCTCTTCACGTGTTCACACAATCTAACTCTCATTTCATTCTCATTTTTAATTCCTCATGAGCAATTTTAGAACACGACTGAGAACTTCATCTAATCTTCTGAGCTATGAAAGAGCTGAAGATGAAAGTGTTGTGATGTGGTGTTGGTTCCTTTCACACGTCCTGCTGGTTTTTAAATCTCACACAACATTCATTCAGTGTTTTACAGAAAGTGCATGTGGATGTTCGGCAGATATCAAGCTGACACTTGAATGTCCCTTTTGGAAAAGGCGTTCTTGTCATCTGTAAGATTTAAAAGTCCTCATCTCATCCCCCCGCTGTGTTTTCTGCATTCAGACAGAGATTTCTGGAAACGAGAGCACATACAGTCACGGCAGACTCAGAAATAAAGGACGATTCCCAGTGTGAAAATCTTCTTAACTGGTCTGTGTTTTCACAGATTTTATTGACTTAATAAAGCTTCTGATCTCACAGGACGAGTTTTTGTGTTCTCCAGATGTTGTAAACATGAGACTGAATTAAAGTGATAGATCACACCAAAGATTTCTCACTAACAGTTCTGGGACACTTTTGACCACCATTGTATGTTTTCCTACTATGGGAGTCAATGAGGAGCGAGATCTGTCTGGTTATAATCGTTCTTTGGGTCTGATCTAGCCAAACCATCGGTCATTTATAAAAATATATCAGCTTTATAAACACAAATGCTTGCCTTGTTCTGTTTTGTAATGCGCGTTCATGACTTCACGTAATGCGTAGTTACGTTGAAAAGCTCACGCTTGACGTAGGTGGAGTCGGTGTTTGCAAGATGAACGTGCAAAATCTAAGTCAAATGCCGTTTACAAAAAGGGAGTTAAGAGGTAAAACAACGATGTAGGACGACTTTGAACTTGGAGGAGAAGCAGAGATGGATTTTTTGGCCCTGCCCTACCTATGTCAAGTGTGACCTCTGCAAACTCACAATCTCAGAATGACAGAGTCGACGTCCAATCAGATCCTGACTATTTAAATCAAGTCCCGCCCTGTTTTTTTTATTGACTATTCTGTTTCATTTAGAAATGTACGAGTGAAGTTCATGAGGTTTACGTTGACTTTAATTTATTTAGTCTTTGAATGAGTAATAACTTTTCCTTTAGTCTGAGTTGAAAGATGAATCATAAATCCTTTAGTTTGTCATTTACAGGCCGATGCCGAGAGCAGCGAGTGTCTCTGAATATTAGTATGCAGTACACAGTGTGCGCTGGGTCTCGGGGTGGACGCTGTTTTGTATATTTTTTCTTCACCCCCGGGGCTGGGGACAGTGAGATTAGTTAGAAACTCATTCATATTCTTTCTCCTCATATTTTTATGTGCAAACGCTCCCCTGAAGGATTCAACCGCAAACACTGGCCTCTGTTTTCAGCTGCGCTTGTGCTTCGTCAGAGATAAAGAAGTCATCAGTGAGATATATATTCTTTTCAATTACAGACACACATTCACAGGTTCATATTCTCTGTTCCCAACCAACAGCTCTGAACCGTCCTCTGAGTCAAACACATCCAGACCACTGACTCCACATCACACACACAGAGAGAGACCATTACTTCATCCCCGAGGAACAGCATTTAAACCAAAACCACAACCTGTTTCATGACACTGAATGTCAAAGCAAGAGAAGACGCTGTGATGAAATCTCTGCTCACAAAACACTGACAGTCGTCTGATCTGCAAATAGATGATGTGACTAAATGTGTCAATGTTGAAAAATCACAAATAAGATCTCTTTAATTTCTCAATTATTTCTCCATCTAAATGAGTCTTAGATATTTATCTTGAGAAAAAGAGTCAGACATGTTAAAAATGTGCCCTTAGAGATTTACATTTACATTATGCATTTGACAGATGCTTTTATCCAAAGCATTGTACTATACACTATTGTTTCTGACAGTGCAATCCGCTGGGATCCAACCTTTGGAAAGCTGAGAAGTTTGAGAGATGAGAGATGTTGTGAATGTGTCAAACTGAGCTCAGATTCGTCTCGTCTGTGATCAAAAGTCAATATAATTGAAGATCTCAAAATAATTTCTCATCACATTTACTCAATTCCGGATGAATTCACATCTACGGTTTACATTCAGTTACACCTCCAGAATCTTCATGTGTTCACACAATCTAACTCTCATTTCATTCTCCTTTTATTTCTCATGAGAGAAACTCTATCAAATCTCCTAAGCAATAAAAGAGAAACATCCCAGTTAGAATAATGTGCCATTTTACGCAGACATTACGTCCTGAACACATCGCGTTTCTATATGTTGATGGTCACCTGTATGGGGAAGCAGGAGTTGTGGTTTCTGCAGGTGTGTAGACAGTTGAGTCCTTGTGAAAGTGCTGTTTGTGGTGTGAAGGAGATGTCGTGGTCGATGAACTGACCCCAGTCCACCAGCATCTGTGAATATTCATGATCCTTCAGGACCCGAGCGCTGGAGCTGTGCATCACTTTCACACTGATGTCACGAACCTTCATACACAGACACGTGATGAATGCAATGACTCACACTCAGAATATGACTCTAGTGAGATGTTTAAACCATCGACACAAAGGTTTAACGAGCGCAAAACCACCAGATACTCTGTTGAAGTGTCAACCAGATACTGACTCTCAATCATGCACACTTATATTGTCATATATGTAGTTTAAACACAATATACACAGTTATTAATATCATGATTATTGTCAGTAGGTACACAGAATGATCTGATATCTTGATGTCTTGGGTCTATTAGCAGTCTGGGAAGTCTGATTCAACCCCTCCGGCAGTGTTTGTTTACCTGATAAAATGTCATTAAAAGAATCCAACAATTTAACTTTAATGCACTTAAATTAAATATGCTGTTATTGCAGTTCTTGTATTAAAGCCTTTTTCCCAACAATGATTCCATATTTATCATCAACTTTGAATTATTTATCAATTTCACGTGGAAAAATACTTCAGTATACTTTGGTATTGATTTACTAGAGTAAAATATAGTAAATTATGGTGTGCGGCAAGGTTATTTTAATTACTCAAATTAAAACATTGAAAACGTTCCTCTTTTTGACCTAAAAATGATTGGAAAAACTCAACTCAAGGAAAAATGAACTGAAGTGAGTTTAAAGGTGCCGTTCCACGTGATGCCAACTTTATCTCTCAGAGCATAAATAAATCTGCAAAATGATAGAGCTAAATAAAACTACAATACTAATTAATTTATCTTATAAAGCAACATTACAATTAAACCAATAAATTGCTCAAACTTTAACTAAGATTAACACAAAATTAAAAATCTTTAAAATAGTAATAAAACTAAAATCAAAATGAGAAAAACCCTGGTGTACTGTGATGTTCTATACTACAGTGAAATGACGATACAAAACACTCCAGTATACTTGAATAGTTACTGTGGTAAACATTATTTCGTATTTTACTGTAATAAATACTAAAGTACATTTGAATTGTTATTTGTAGGCGTTTCTTTCATGAATGCTATGACAGTGAAGATGTTACCAGCGGAAGTTGAAAGCCGTTGTATTGTCGTCCGGTGTTCCAGCCTTTAGGTTGTGTTTCATCATCCTCATACTCAGCCGGAAGCCATCGGGTCAGAGCCGTGTTGGCAGCTCCCCAGAGAGGATTCTGTCTGAAGAACACAGTATGAATCAATCTGGGACTGGTTGCATAAACTGCTTAGACTAGTCTTAGAAGTTAGTCATCTCACTTTTTTCGTCAAGACTTTTCATGACTTCTTTAAATCAGTTACATAAAAAGGTAGATTGGACGGACTGAAATGTGAAAAGTAAGACCAACTAATTGCTAGTCAGTGAGACTAGTTGTTAAGATGCAGTCTAAACTTAGCATCTAAGTTTATGCAACTGGACCCTGATCACAAACATCACACCTTTAGAGCAATATCAGAGAAAACTGCAACTTACAGTGAGACATGCATACAGCGAATCTGTCAACCACTAGATTCATTTGATCGCATTCACCTCTATTTCTATCTAAATCTGGTTACGTTTGACAAGTTGACAACAAACACTGGTTCCCCTTTATAAAAAGATTCAAGAGTACCAGATGTATCAGTCAAGGGACGACAAGCATTTCAGGATCAACAAACCCAAACCCTGATTCTCCAAGAAACTGAACACTAGCATCCAGATGAGGAAAGTGTCTGAGATAAAACCGAACGAAGCCGACTGACTAATCTAATTAAATAGTATCATCAGATACTAACTAAAGCAAAGCTTCAGTGTGAACTACACAGAGGGAGTTTCAAGCTTCATTGAAAATGTTTAAGTCCACGAGCCTCATTTATAAAACGCAGCATAGATACCTTCCTATATTTCATCTTACGATCATTACAAAAGTGCGTACATGTGATTCAGAGAACTAACATGTGCACAGAAAACATGTGAAAGCACAGCTGAACAGTTCATATAAATATAATATGTATATATATATAAATATCCCAAAAACCTGCAGCAGTCTGCTCAGACCCTGATGTGGCACTATGCACTTTTCCACGTCAAAGACCGTTTTTATCAATGAATATGAACGGTGTCTTGGATTTTTTCGTACAGACACTCAAATATGTGTGTACGCTCCGCCAATTTTACAAATGAGGCCCCAGATGTGGCCCCTGTCTATTGTCCAAATCCTCCACTGTTTGAGAAACCACAGTGTTTGCAGTGATGCCATGAGATGGGCAGACATGAATATTTCAAGTTTATCTCTGTGGCACAAAGACTGTATTCTCATAATGTTTGGTGATATTTCCATCTGGTTTAGATTGTGTCTCAGGTCATCTCATCACATCAGCTGTATCCTCTTCTCAAAAGGCCACACCGCGCTTGACTCTGAGTTTTGTGTTTTCAGCTCTGCATCATGGATAAATGATTAAGATGACGCACCTGTTATTGCACACTCCTGAGATACTGCGGTACTTTCTGTCCTCGGTGCAGGTGATGGGCTGAGAAACACCAACACATCCGGACAGGTTAGCCATCCGCTTCACTTGTTCCACGGAAAGGAGATCTTAAGAGGGAGTTCATGTGTTTACAAATGCATAGAAGAGTAGGCAAGGCAAGGCAAGTTTATTTGTATAGCACATTACATACACAATGGCAATTCAAAGTGCTTTACATAGAAGAAATAAAAAATATCCATTTGATAAAACAGTGAAGAAATAAGAAAAATAAAAATTAACCAGTTAAGAATAATAATAAAATAAAATATAGTTTAGAATAGATAATAAATAAAATAAAGTACAGCACAAACAGTGGGACGGTCAGAGGCACAGTGCACATTAATCAAATGTAAAGTTAAACAGATGTGTTTTGAGTCTGGATTTGAATGTGACTACTGTAGGAGCACATCTGATCTCTTCTGGAAGCTGCTTCCAGCTGCGGCTCGCATAATAGCTAAATGCAGACTCTCCTTGCTTGGAGAGAACCCTTGGTATTTCTAGCTGATGTGATCCTAATGACCTGAGTGTTCTTTTGGGTTCATATTCAATGAGCATATCTGCAATGTATTGAGGTCCTAGGCCATTGAACGATTTATATACCAGTAATAAAACTTTAAAATCTATCCTATATGTAACTGGTAGCCAGTGTAAAGACCTGAGGACTGGTGTGATATGATCATATTTTCTGGTTCTGCTCAGAATCCTTGCCGCAGCGTTCTGTATGAGCTGCATCTGTCTTATGGTCTTTTTGGGAAGGCCAGTTAGGAGTCCATTACAATAATCCACCCTGCTGGTGATGAAAGCATGCACAAGTTTCTCTAAGTCTTGCCTGGAAACAAAGCATCTAATTCTTGCAATATTTTTCAGATGATAGTATGCTGATTTAGTTATTGCTTTGACATGACTACTGAAGCTAAGGTCTGACTCTAGAGACACACCGAGATTCCTGACTTGATTTTTTGTTGTTTGACCTTTAGAGTGAAGGTACGCGTTCATCTTGACAACTTCATCTTTATTTCCAAACGCAATGACTTCAGTTTTGTCTTTGGTTAACTGAAGAAAGTTTTGGCACATCCAACTATTTATTTCATCAATGCATTTGAGCAGGGAGTCAATGGGGCTGTAATCATTAGGGCTAAGTATATCTGTGTGTCGTCTGCATAGCTGTGGTAAGCAATTTGGTTATTTCTCATTATTTGGCTCATTGGGAGCATGTAGAGGTTGAATAGGAGAGGCGCAAGAATTGAGCCTTGAGGGACTCCGCATGTCATGGATGTCCAGTCAGACTTATGGTCACCTATACTCACATAATAACCTCTTGCTTCTAGGTATGACCTGAACCATTTTAGGACTATCCCAGAAAGCCCCACCCAGTTTTCCAGCCTGTCAATGAATATGTTGTGATCGACCGTGTCAAATGCAGCACTGAGGTCGAATAGGACCAGCACGGATAATTTGCCTGAATCAGTACTTAAGCGAATGTCGTTTACTATCTTAATGAGCGCTGTCTCTGTGCTGTGATGCGGGCGGAACCCAGATTGAAAATTGTCCGTTTGAGCTTAAGAATTTGTTCAGCTGGTTGAAGGTAAGATTTGAGATCGGTCTATAGTTGTTTAATATGGTCTTATCCAGATTGCTCTTTTTCAGGAGGGGTTTGACAACAGCAGTTTTCAGGGAGTTTGGGAAACTTCCAGAGAGAAGTGAGGCATTATCCACATCTAGGAGATCTGCTTCTAAACAGTTTAACACACTTTTGAAAAAAGATGTGGGAAGTGCGTCAAGGGCGCAGGTTGATGTTTTAAGGTGTTGAACGGTTTCTTCCAAATTTTTGCCATCAATTTCTTCAAAATCAGACATTGTAACTACTTTCTCAGGTTATTGCACACTCCTGAGATACTGCGATACTCAGTGGAGTTAACACTCCACTGAGGATTCATATCAACTCTTCTGCATAACATCAGATGTGACATTTATACCCACCAAACACATTACACACACACAAACACACATACTGTAAAATGACCGAAAAAGACCACAAATTTACAATAAAAACTTGGGAAATGTAAGTTTACAGAGAAACGTTATTTTCACGTTTATTTCTGGCGCCCCAGCTGCCGGAAAATATCTTTTTTATTTTGTTTTCGAAATACGGTCAAAAACATTACAATTACAGAGACAAGAGAACACATTTAAAAGAATAATGATGAAAACAATTGAATAATTATTTTACGGTGTCTCTGTTCCTCCATTTTACAGATTTTTTTACAGTGTTGGTTTTTGATCAGCTGGTTATATCGTGAGCTCTCAGTTGTGTTTCATTTAAGTCTCAGTTTAGTTCCAGATCTTTCTCCTGAAGTATTTTCAAAGAGAGAGAGTGAGGTGTAGCTGAATGTAGACCGTAGAGGTGAAATCATCTGGATTTGTGTAAATGTGATGAGAAATGTTTGAGATCATATTGAGATCTTCATTAATATTGACTTTTGACCGCAGACGAGACAAATCTGATCTCAGTTTGACACACTGCTGACGTCTCTTCTCAAACTCTCACGACAGACACATTTCTGACTCTTTTCTCCTCATGAGAAACATCTGAGACTCACATGATTCCATTTGCTCTGTATTTAATCTCTCTGACATCTACACATTCTCTTATTTTCTAATAAAAGCCGCTGACACACGATATGTTGATATGACATTTATACATGTTTAGTGTAGATGTTTTAGGGAGACAGTATATCCAGTCTCACCTGACACAGGTAGTGATCTTTTGTGTCTCTTGTTTGTCTTCTCCTTTAAAAGCCGTAACGTCATGTGGAAGATTTCTGCAGCTTTAGAGATATCTTGAGTTTCTGATGCAGCTTGTCTGGAGAACACAAACATCTTCTCAGGGGACGATGGAGAACAGGACCGGCTATTCAGAGGGAAAAAACACAAGATCATCGAGCTGTCTATAGATAGAGATAATAATGTCTGAAAGGAGAAGTGTTTACCTGTGTGTCAGTGCATTATTGATCATATTAAAACTCTCTTGGAATGAAGATGCGATCAAACTCTCAGACATCATCTGTTTTCCTGAGAACGTCAAAACAAGACAAACTTAATGGAATGGATGCTGATAATATAAATAAATGAATCATATTGCTGTTGCTAACATAAAAACACATTTGAACAAGTCTCTGTAACTATAACCTCCAGAAAAATCCTATCATAAATTTAACAATTTTCGTTTTTTACGTAAAACAGATTGCTCATGTCCTTCAATGATGTTTCATGTGAAATGCAAAAGATTTCAGATTCAGGTTTTAAGATGAACGTTTAGATCTTATGAATTTACGGGACATATTTTGGGTCTTTGGTATTCATCTTGAATGAACTTTAAGCTCTTTAAAGTGAAGAGTCCACCATCTTCTGACCTTTACTGTTAAGTGTCATTTTGAGGGTCGCTGCAGGAGATATCATTACAGAAATCTGCCAGCAGATGTCACAGAGCAGATGTGCTGGAAAAAGCGAGTCTAAAGATGTTCAAACTAAATGTCAGCAGGTACAAGATAAGCCGTAATGAATCTGTCACCAGCTGCGTTCAGCTCCATTCTAATAGAAGCTCTTTACTTGATCGGGTTACTTGCTATGACATCCGTCTCATTATCAGGAATAAAGATACAGAAGATATCATTTTTCTAAAATGACCTTAAAGGTGTGTCTGTATTTAAACGGTACATATAGGACATTTCTAAGAGTACCGTCCCAAAGACAGATTCATCTGTTGTTAAAATGTAGATAAACGAAGGTTTTTTTACATACGCTCATGTGAGTCTGATGAAGGTGTGCTCAAACACAACAGACTGCAGAACATCAGGACGGAGGTCAAACGCATCGTCATGTCAGAAACGTTCACTTAAACTGAAAGATAGTGAACATATGACACAAAATAAAGGTTTGACTTCATTGATTTGATTTGTATTGTGTATTTTATAATATGCTGTACACACATATGATATACTATATAACATACTTAGATATTCATTTCGCAAACTAAACTTTTTGGAATCACCTTAAGTTGCATTTAAAGACGTATATGAATTTTTATGCAAAACGTTCACAAAGAGACTGGTTAATTTAAAAATGACATCCAGTTTTCAAGATTTATAGACACATTATTCTATATTCCACAAGCTATAGGCAACAATACATTTGTATGTACAGTACGTTGTCAAATAATATTGAGATATACTTTACGTAGATTTACTTTGCAAATTAGATCAACTGATTAAAACAAAAATACAATTACATTTACATTTTTACATTTATTCATTTGGCAGACAATTAGCAATGAATCATGTCATAAAGACACATGTACTGTATATATAATGCTCATACCTGTTTTTCTCCGTTCCTGGTGGTCTCCCCTTAACTGAAAGTGTCTCGTTTGTGTTTTCCAGTATTTTCTGTCTCACTGAATGAAAAGAACTGAAACTGCACTGATTCTGCCTGCAGGACACTAGTTTTGTCTCTGAAGCGTGTTTAAGTGCTCTCAACACAAGATCATGTCAAGCATCTGTCAGGGGTTATTAATCGTGGTTATCTTCACAGAAATACACGAATGTAAAACCATCAGGATATTTATATGTGGAATGTGGGATTTGGTGACAGATAAAGAAAAACATTTTCAGTTCAGTTCCGTGGCCAAATCATACGTACAAGATGTGGCACTCAATATCAGTAGGGGGCCCCAAGATTGATCCAGGGGGGCCACAGATTTTGTGGCATTTTATGAAATATATTTAACATACATTTTATGCAATAAAACATCACACAAATAAGAGCACCAACCAAATGTATTGATGAATTGCAACAGAATTAGTTTTTGGGTTAATTTAAATTCTGAGATTCGGGGGGGAAGACATGCACTCTACACAATGGGGGCTATACAATGAAAAACCAACGCTGTGTATAACACATACAAGAGATCATGACCATGATCGTGGGATTATTTGGTGTTTTTTACCCTGTTTGAAGTGTCCAAATGTATCTGAACACAGAACTAAAACAAAGTAAACATTGACAGTATTTGCATTTTTCAGATGAATGGTTATAAATGACATTTACCTCTGCAGTTCTTTTGGGCATCATGTTATTTTCTGTGAAGGGTCAGTTTATCCTCTCTAACTCATATTTCAGCTGTAATAGATGGTGACCCAGTGTTTTTGTCCTTAACTTATATGAATGGCCATTTATATGCTCTTCAAGTCTTCAGCTGGGCCATGATCCGTAATGAAAGTAATTCAATCCATTAACGTTGATTTAATCACGTTAAGAGTTCATTGTCATCAGTTATATCTGATCTGAAGCCAGTGTATAGCAACAATTATCTAAATGCTCAAGAGTGACAAGTACCCTAGAGAACAATAACATCGTTATAAAGATTTTATACGTTCCAAACATATCTTGATCCAGGGCGTTCAGTTTTCAGAAGTTGAACTCCTCAAACATTCTCTACACAAGTGTTAGTGCATCACTGCATTTTGAAGCATGCCATCGCAATTCATAATGCAAAATGTTAACGAGTGGTTTGAGCCGACATTACGACAATAACAACATTTTACATTTTAGGATAAAGCGTCTATATGTTTGGAGATTTGTTCAAATTCTCAATTCTAAATAAACGATATTTAGATATTTTTTTGTTGTATATTCTTTACCTTAAACTGTCATTAGTGTATGAAGTCCTCCAGCATGAAAAGACTGAAAAAACAACAGATACTATTGTTCTAGTGAAGCATCTCATGTGTACAGTACTGTATTTCACAGGGAAATGCAAACATATTATATAAGACTTTCTAAATAATAACACATATTCAGAAACTCTCCACACAAGTGACGTCTAGCATCAATGACACTTCTAACTGAACACAACAGCGTCTCATGTGACGCAGAGATCCAGCATCTCTTCAGACTGATTCAAGAGCTCTAAAGACGGGACAGTCATCGAGAAACCACGTGTTTGTGAATGTAGAACATTAAGAGTACTGGAGGCTCTAGATCTCAGTCTCTGGAGTTGACTTCAGCGTCTCCGCTGACTGTGTGTCTGTTACCGCTGTGGACTTCACACTTCTTTAAATGCAACACCAAGAGTTTCTACTTTAGAATTCACTCAAGCCAGCGTTTTTCATCCGAGCGCTTCAGATACGTCTGTTCTTCAAAGTCTTGCGTTGTCGACCTCTCGACAGCGTGTGGAGTGCTGTACGTGACAACACATAAATTACGTAACACCCTGGGTGAATTTAAATAAGATTTACAGGAACATTTTTTCAATTACATTTTGCTTTATGGTTTGAGTTCAGATCAATGTTCATCGAAATAAGAGCAACAAATCCTTCATATACTATACACTCGTAAAAAAGGGCTTTACATCAATGCCAGAACCATTTGAATATTTCTGTTTCACAAAAGGTTCTTTCAATTACAACATTTTGAGTCAATTATCTAGGGAACTAAAAATGCTTCTATGGCATCGCTGTGAGGAATGCTTTGCTTTAATTCTCGTGAGAAACATTCAGTTCTTTGTCAGCAGTCAACCAACGGTTCCTTCATTAGAATACCAAACTAAATAAAAAGAAAAGATCGGGTACAGTTTTATGAGATTGGACGGAAAATGAATTGTCTGATAACTGCAGTTGGCAAGACTTCTCAATTCAACAGTTACAATTGAGACGACTTAAAGTATTATATACGACTTGCCATTTAGTTGTGTGCTAACTGAAGTTTTCTTTATTTGTAGTGTTGAGATCAAACATTAAAAGAAGAAGAGCGAGAAGAGAGAAATAGTTTGGTTGATATTACAGCTGGAAGTTTCACCCGTTTTGGCCTGTGATTGGTTAACCGTATAGTGCATGCATTATGCCTGGACATTTACTTTGCTACATAATCCATATGAGTTCACTTCAACACATCATCGATCATATCTGTAGGTAGGAAATCAAAAGTCGATGCATGTCAAAACATCATCCACTTTCAAAGATTCATCATTCACGAGTTCACCTGCGCAGATAACAGCGATGTTGATAGGGATAATAAAGCAAGAGCTTGGTTATGAAGGTTATGCGTATTTGGCGTGCTGTCCGGGAAGCGGGCTCCGAGCTCGCCAGATCTATCCGAACCCGAAACACTACACCTTGGTCAGGGTGAGTGCGCCGAGCTCGGAACCGGTTGAGCCCAGAGCACACCCCCCGGGGCTCTTGCAAAAGAAAAGTGAGTTTGGGAGAGGAGCCGGGGTGGAGGAGGGATGCTTAATCTTAGGAGATCGAGCAGGTAAGATGGATTCTCTATTTATGAGCGAGCTCGCTATGGCTAATTGTGTATGTGCAGTGATTGCTGATTGTGGGCCAGCCGGCTGATTATATGCTACGGCTCCTCCCGAACTTTGTTAATTAAACATCATTTCACGAGTTCACCTGCGCAGATAACAGCGATGTTGATAGGGATAATAAAGCAAGAGCTTGGTTATGAAGGTTATGCGTATTTGGCGTGCTGTCCGGGAAGCGGGCTCCGAGCTCGCCAGATCTATCCGAACCCGAAACACTACACCTTGGTCAGGGTGAGTGCGCCGAGCTCGGAACCGGTTGAGCCCAGAGCACACCCCCCATAAAGCAAGAAGTTGGACAGCCGCCGGAGTACGCATACCCCCCCCAAAACGCGGTGCTGGACAGTATGGAGGCGTTGACTGCGTTCGGGTAAGGACAAGAGGATGATGACTCCTTAGAAGGTGTGGTTTGAGATGAGGCAAGACTGGGGCAGGGGTTCCTCCAAGGATGTTTGAGACTGATATGGAGAGAGGATGCCTGCTGTCTTCGTGGGTGTCCCTGGATGAGGACTGATGCTGGGAGGGGGCTACTGAAGGAGGGATCCAGCTGAAGTAGAGCACCTGATGGAGGTTCCTGCTGGGGAGAGAGCTGCTGTTGTTCTTGATCCTTAGAAAGTTGTAGATGGCAGAACACGAGATGGAAGCACTGGCCTCTGCGGAGGCGATCGCTGCGGCGACGCAGGCTTCGACGTCTTAGATGGAAGCACTGGCCTCTGCGGAGGCGATCGCTGCGGCGACGCTGGCTTCGACATCTTAGACGGAAGCACTGGCCTCTGTGGAGGAGATCGCTGCGGCGACGCTGGCTTCGACGTCTTGGATGGAAGCACTGGCCTCTGCGGAGGCGATCGCTGCGGCGACGCAGGCTTCGACGTCTTAGATGGAAGCACTGGCCTCTGCGGAGGCGATCGCTGCGGCGACGCTGGCTTCGACATCTTAGACGGAAGCACTGGCCTCTGTGGAGGAGATCGCTGCGGCGACGCTGGCTTCGACGACTTGGATGGAAGCACTGGCCTCTGCGGAGGCGATCGCTGCGGCGACGCTGGCTTCGATGACTTGGATGGAAGCACTGGCCTCTGCGGAGGCGATCGCTGCGGCGACGCTGGCTTCGATGACTTGGATGGAAGCACTGGCCTCTGCGGAGGCGATCGCTGCGGCGACGCTGGCTTCGATGACTTGGATGGAAGCACTGGCCTCTGCGGAGGCGATCGCTGCGGCGACGCAGGCTTCGACGTCTTAGATGGAAGCACTGGCCTCTGCGGAGGCGATCGCTGCGGCGACGCTGGCTTCGACATCTTAGACGGAAGCACTGGCCTCTGCGGAGGAGATCGCTGCGGCGACGCTGGCTTCGATGACTTGGATGGAAGCACTGGCCTCTGCGGAGGCGATCGCTGCGGCGACGCTGGCTTCGATGACTTGGATGGAAGCACTGGCCTCTGCGGAGGCGATCGCTGCGGCGACGCAGGCTTCGACGTCTTAGATGGAAGCACTGGCCTCTGCGGAGGCGATCGCTGCGGCGACGCTGGCTTCGACATCTTAGACGGAAGCACTGGCCTCTGCGGAGGAGATCGCTGCGGCGACGCTGGCTTCGATGACTTGGATGGAAGCACTGGCCTCTGCGGAGGCGATCGCTGCGGCGACGCTGGCTTCGACGTCTTGGATGGAGGCTTCTGCTGAAGAGTCTGCTGTGGCACAGCCTGTGACTTGGGCGATGGCCCCTGCAGGCTGGGTCTGAATCCCTGGTGATTGCTGAGGCGGTTGCAGTGACAGTGAGATCTCCCGCTAGGGAGATGAAGGCTGAATAGTGGAGGTTCGAGCCCATGTGGGTGAAGGATGGATTCTTAGATGATTCGGGAAATGAGGGTTCGATGGGCTTCCCTGATGATTGAGAGATCTGACCTGATGTAGCTCTTAAAAGCTTCCGACGTCCAGCGCCCTAGTGCTTGGATTTGAGACTGCGATAGGCCTTTTTGGGCGGCTGTAGTTGCTGCGCCTATGCGGAAGGAGTGGCCGGAAAAGTGGTCTGCGGGAATGCCAGACAAGAGCAATACGGCTTTGAGGTGTTTTTGGAACCAGAAGCGTGTGGCTGGGCGGTTAGATTCATCCACGAAGAGAGGGTCTGATGAGGTTTTGGTCTGAGATTTCCTGAAGTGAAGGTAGGCTAGAAGGGTCTGATAAGGCTGAATCGATGACTGGAGGTTGAAGATGTAGATGAAATGTCCCCTTCTGGTTTGGTCCGTCTTGCTTTGTTTAATTAAGAATGAGATCGTCTCTGAATCGAGTACTGATAGGTCGGATAACGTTGGATGTATTACGGGGTTGAAGATGGACGTGGTGGAAATTTCAGAACATCTTAGAAAGCCGAAAAAGGCTAGGATAAACATGGAGTCGAGCGTGCGATCGACGTGCTTGGAGTGATATCCTTTACGGAGGGTGGAAATGCATCTGGTCAGTATATCCAGGGTTATAGGTTGCCTGGCGTCTGGGCGAGCAGGCTGGGTTCTTTGAATGCCCTTGATGAGCATAGATGTTTGGGAGCTGGCTATTGCTGCGGATGGAGAGTTGAATATGAGCTTGTGGAAGAACTGGACCCCACTCATGTAACCTTTAATTGAGCTTGCTTGGAGGTTTTTTGACAAGTTTAGGAAGGAGATGAAGGAGGTGATGGAGATTACGGAAAATGAGGGAAAGGGAATGTTGAACGCGTGGTGAAACGCCTTGAAGCTTTTCCATGCGGTGAGATAAGATTGGAGGGTCCTAAGGGAGACGGCTTGGATGATGGAGTTTCGAGATGCATCGAGGAGGGTTTTTAGTGGGTGGTTTACGGGAATATCAGCTCCGAATAGGGAGGTATCGGTGTTGGCAAGGGGTCTGCTTCGGGCGCCAGCTGCCTGAATTTCTGGAAAGCGAAACGAGAAAGGGCATCAGCAATCTGATTTTTTGCTCCGGGAATGTGTTTGGCAGTTAGAATGAACTGGTCACAGGCTGAGATCCAGATGAGGCGTCTGAGGAACGGCATTAAAGCGGGGGAGTGAGAGCGGCCTTTGTTAATGCAATGAACCGTGGCCTCGTTATCGCAATGTACGGTAATACTGGAAGCCGACCACTCTTTCCCCCATAGGGATGCTGCGACGACCAGTGGATACAGCTCGAAAAGTGCAGAGGATGCTAAGGCCTGCGGAATCTCTAATAGCTGGGGGGGCCAAGAGGATGCAAACCAACGACCTTGGTAAAAGCCTCCGAAACCTACAGAAGGGGCGGCGTCAGTGAAAAGGTGAATATCGACGGGGGAGGAGGACATGTCACTGTAGAAAAATGACAAGCCGTTCCATTGCTTGAGAAATTGTATCCATAAGCTCAGCTCGTCAAGGCAGGGGCTGGATATGGATAACATGTCCTCTAAAGCGTGCGCGGAGGACGCGAGAGAGAGGAGGTGTGAAACGAACGGGCGACCTTGCGGGATTATTCTCATCGCGAAATTCAGATGGCCGAGAACGGACAGGAGCTCGCGTTTGGAGCAGCGGGGATTAGCTAACAGCGAGGAAGCGATGACGATTGTTCTGTCGATTTTCTCTTTTGGCAGTGAAGCCTGGAATTGAAGAGAGTCTAATTTTATTCCGAGAAATTCGATGGAAGTGCTCGGTCCTGAAGTTTTGTCTGGGGCAAGGGGGACGCCGAGTTTTTCAAAAACCTGTTGGACTTTTGCTAGATGCGCAGCTGGAAACGAGTCGGGAGACGATATGATTAAAAAATCGTCTAGTAGGTGGATTAGGTAGGGAATTGCATAATTGTTAGAGAGAATCCAGCAAATTGCCTCTGACAACATGTCGAAGATTTTGGGGCTGCTTCTGCAGCCGAAAGTGAGGCGGACAGAAAAGTAAAATTTATTGCGCCATTGAATGCCGAAAAGGTGCCAGAAGTCTGGGTGGATGGGCATGACTTTAAATGCGGATGTAATGTCGACTTTGGCTAGCCAAGCTCCACGACCTGCATGTTTTATTAAAGTAATGGCTTGATCGATGTTGTGATAGTGCAGCGAAAATTCCTCAATTGGAATGAGGCTGTTGATGCTTGGAAAGGCCGAGCCGTGCGGTGACGAGAGATCGAAAATGAGGCGCTTTTTGCCAGAGAATTTACGCGTTGCTACGCCGATGGGGCTGATGCGAAATACGGAAAACGGGGGAGCTTCGAAAGGGCCGATAATGAATTTTGCGTCAATCTCCTTTTTAATAAGGAGATCGACTGACTCTGGTTCGGAAAGCGCGGACTGAAGGTTGGGGCAAACTAAGCTGCGTGATGGAAGACTGATAACGCCGGGGTCGAAGCCGTTCGAGAGACCGGTCAGAAGGTAGTCCGTGAAGTGAATGTCGGGGTGCGAAGACAACTCGAAAGACAAACAAGAAACGTTCACGGGAGTCGAGAGGTAATTTTTTAGATTTTTATTCTGCATTTGGGACATCGGGCATACGATGCGAGCGTGTGCACCGCTGCAGAAAAGGCACACGTGCAGGTAGCGACAACGCTGCCTGGAACATCTGCCAGAATTGAAACTCCTGCATGCTTCCAGACTGCTGGGTTGCCCGTGAGCTTGGTTTGCTGGGCGGTTTGGCAGGCGCGGAACAGAGGAAGTGGATTTGGGAGGCGTAACTGGGCGTGAGGGAAGAGAGGGGGTGACTAGGGGACAGTCGATAGTAGAATGCGCTACTGAGCGACATACCGCGCAGGAAATATTGCGAACGCCTAAGAAAACCCTGTTATGCAGCTCAGTGTCCAGTGCGCCCCAGTAGGGGCACTGGTTCCACTGAGCCACACGAATGGCACATTTGGCGGAAAAAAGTTTGTGGTAAGTGTAAAAATGCGCGCCCCCGTAGGAGAGAGCGAGCTCTGCCACGATGGCGAGGTAATCGCCCAGCTCGCGTCTCCTATGAGGGAACGCAGTGCAGATCACGTCAGTGTAACGGGAAAAAGCAACGGTAAATTCGGGGAAAGACAGTGTGCGGGTGTGATTGGGTGACTGATTTTTAAATGTGAGTGATAGATCACCGTAAGTGATCTGCCGCTCGGTTGACGGGGGTGATAATGGTGAGAGGAGAAAATAAAGGTCTGTGTCCGCACCTGTCAAGATCTGTGCTCTTATGTTCCCCGAAACAGGAGGCGGTTCCAGGGCTGGTGCGTTGATTGGCGCTGGCATAGCTGTCGCCGAGGCCAATGAGAAGCTCGATCGAGCCTGCGGAAGAGAGAGAAGGGGGGGAATGGCGGCCGCCTGAGCGGCTAGCGGAGTCATGCTCGCGCTAGCAGCGGCTACCAGGGTAGCTGGGAAATGGCTAGGAACCGGCGCCTGCATCGCTAGCTGAGGCAGCCTCGCGCTAGCGGCGGCTACCGAGGGGGTTGGGAAATGGCTAGGACCCGGCGCCTGCATCGCTAGCTGAGGCAGCCTCGCGCTAGCGGCGGCTACCGAGGGGGTTGGGAAATGGCTAGGACCCGGCGCCTGCATCGCTAGCTGAGGCAGCCTCGCGCTAGCGGCGGCTACCGAGGGGGTTGGGAAATGGCTAGGACCCGGCGCCTGCATCGCTAGCTGAGGCAGCCTCGCGCTAGCGGCGGCTACCGAGGGGGTTGGGAAATGGCTAGGACCCGGCGCCTGCATCGCTAGCTGAGGCAGCCTCGCGCTAGCGGCGGCTACCGAGGGGGTTGGGAAATGGCTAGGACCCGGCGCCTGCATCGCTAGCTGAGGCAGCCTCGCGCTAGCGGCGGCTACCGAGGGGGTTGGGAAATGGCTAGGACCCGGCGCCTGCATCGCTAGCTGAGGCAGCCTCGCGCTAGTGGTGGACGCAGGCGCCGTGGGCCAAGAGCCAGGGGCAGGAAATGGGTGGTAAAGCACCGGAGCTCCAGGTGCTGGTGAGCCAATGCTTCGAAGGCGGCCCGCTACTGCTGGCGGGGTGTTTGCAGGAGGCCGAAGCTGGCCAACGGCGAGAGGGACCGGTGGGTCCGTGGCGATACCTGCGCTCGCGGAAGCCCTGCTGTTCCGGCTTCCCCGCGGGCGGCCGCGACCAGCTGCGGAGGTGGATTGCCCGGGTCGGGAATACGGAGAACCGCGAGCCGTGCCCGGCTTGGTGGCGGAACCCCCCGTAGCGCCCTTCGGTGAGGCGGTGTCCGCCAGGGAAGAGGCGTAGAGGCCGTAAAGCTCCGCCTTGGTCATCCGCCTGTGGAAGTGGACGTCAGCGTTGGACAGAGCTAGTCGTAAGCCCTGGACGGTCCATTTCTGTATGGCGGGGATCGCGTTGTGAGCGGAGGTGTAGGAAGAAGCCGGGGAAGCAGGTGGACGTCTCTTTGAGCCAGGAGACGATCTGCCACCTGTGGATTTAGCCTTCCGAGGTGTAGAACGGCGGAGCTGGCGGCCTCGTGATGAAGCCGGGGAATCGCTTGATGTATCCGATCCTGAGCTGGACTGATGAGCGCTCGGCGGCGCTGAAAGATTGTCGTCGATGACGTGGGTCTCAGACATCGCGTTGATGCTTAATCTTAGGAGATCGAGCAGGTAAGATGGATTCTCTATTTATGAGCGAGCTCGCTATGGCTAATTGTGTATGTGCAGTGATTGCTGATTGTGGGCCAGCCGGCTGATTATATGCTACGGCTCCTCCCGAACTTTGTTAATTAAACATCATTTCTGAGATTAGAAGATTCATACAAAAATAACAAGAACGAGATACATCCGTTGATATTGTGCATAAAGCAGACGAGACTGTGAACGTTCATGATGTTCTAGCTGTTGTTGATGTATTTCTGCGTGATGCTTTGACTGTTGATGAACACCGGATCCACCGTGGCCACTTTAGCAGCGATGAACGAGTGAATGCAGTGCAGGACGGCCGTCAGGTTAGCAAACTCCAACTCCTGTCACCAACACAAAACAAACAAATACCACATGTTTGTTCCGTCGATTAACGTGAATGAATTAGGCCCAAAACATACTTCTAGGTGTGTACGCTACAGGTTTTTATCCATTTTTGTAAATGCAATGTGCATGACTCTAAACTAGCATTAATGAAATAAATACACATATGATATAAATACCTTCATTTCAATCTGTTTGTTTTCTGAATTCTGGAACAAAAGTTTGACTCGTGTTTTTCCATCGTCCGAGGAACCTTTCAGCTGAGAGAATTTGTATTTCCAAATGGTTTTCTGTCAATTCAAAACATCAAATAGAGTCAAAATACCAGCCAGGGTAACCAAGCAAAGCAGAAGTTAAAAACAAATTGACAAAAAAAAGAATAAATGATAAAACACAGAACAGAAAAGTCTAAATACTGAAGAACGTCTTGAGATTGTAGTGTGATTTAAAGTGACAGTGTGCTTTTACAGTACAACAAACCCTTCTTTGAAAAGATCAAGAGAAGTTCATCTTTAAAGGCGAGAGTTTAAATGTCAATGTGTGCGGACGTCTAAGGTTTAGTTTCATTAGAATCAAGTGAACTGTGTTAAAACACAAACGTTCTTCTAAGAGACACTACAGAGAGATGATGAACTTTAACACACACGTCTAACCGCAGTGAACATCATCGCCTGATATTCTCACTGAAGAACAATAGAAA
Organism: Barbatula barbatula; assembly: GCF_947034865.1. Lineage (NCBI taxonomy): Eukaryota > Metazoa > Chordata > Actinopteri > Cypriniformes > Nemacheilidae > Barbatula > Barbatula barbatula. Next base: position 25,939,989 of record NC_136765.1, read on the forward strand.
CTAAATATAGACTTCAGCCTGTCACACATTCACTAATAACACACCAGTCATTTCACTCATTACTCACTTTCATCACCATGCCACAACCTTTGGTTATTTCAAAATAAACTGGAAGAATATTCTCAGAAGGACCTTTAAAACGAACAAGTAATAATTCACACAAATGAACAAGATGGCATTAAACAGTTAAAGCCTGAACAGTTTGCTGGATTGCTTTCATTTGATCAATTTGATCGTATATCACATGTTTTGGACAAACCAACTAACAGCACAACACAACAGTCCTTTGTGATTTATTTATTTTTGTGGCTCATGTTGTCACTTTGAATAATTGTTCAATTTCAAATTGATAGATTCATGTGATATTCATTTTAATAACAATAACTTTATTCTGCATATTCTTTCTTATTAATTTTTTTATTTTAGTAATGTATACAGTGTAGTGTCTCTCTCTCTCTATATACACATATATATATATATATACAGTATATACATACAGCATATCCTCTTGGAGGCTGAGCCCCACTAATATTGAAAACATAGAACCGCCCTGTTCAGCAGAATGATGTGATAGAGGAACTTTTGACTCAAACGCACTTCTGAAAGAGCATCATCTGAAAATTGCTATTTTATTTTGAGTTTATGGTAAACAAATAGTACACAGTCGAAAAAGGAAAAAATGTTATTTTTTAAGGTACAATAGCCGTCAGTGGATACAATAAAGGATCTTTAAAGGGTCCCAACCCAGTAAATGCTTTTGTACTTTTTTTCTGACAGTTTATAGATGTGTAAATCACATGGAAGGTCAGAAATAACAAACACAGTGATGTCTGCTGTTCTTACCGCTGAAATGTTGTCCGAGCAGGAAAATCCCGACTGAAAGTGGATGGTGAAGCAGAGAATCTTCCCCTGACTGCTGCACATGTAACTCTTAGACTGTTGAAGAAACACAAGAGCGGTTCATTCAGAGTGTTAACGTTTGTGCTTGATGAAGTTTATTGTTCACAGTAAACACTCTCAATACTTTTCTTTAAAGCAGAAACTAAAGGAAAGAGAAAACTAGTCTAAGAAACAAGGAATCAAGAAACATTGTATATATATATATATATTTCATAGCTTTTGCAGAAAAATGGACTAACTCTAGATGTTAACGTCTGAACAATATCAACAGTGATGCTTGTCTTTCTTTTTTTATCATCACCAACCAAAATCACATCGCATCTTTATTCTGTAGATATACATTAATATGCACAGCAGTGAAGGCTGACACAGCACAGTTAAAGATTCATCTGTGCATTTATTTATTTATCAGGGCATTCGTGTAAAAAGCTTTTAGTTAATGGACTGAGTGCAGATATGAGCAGCACCCGGAGAGATGAAGTCACTGGCTGCGTCTGAAATGGCATACTCGATGAGTAGGTACTTCATTTCATTGAGTAAGTACTTCATGGGGTACGTACTGTCTTGCCTGAATGGGCGTAGTATGAATGCGATCGGCCGTCATACGCCATATTGACGTGATCATGTGACGTAATTCTTCTTCTGTTCCTTTTCAATGGCGGGTGGCAATTTACGTTTGAGGTGCATATCTGCCACCTACTGTACTGGAGATGTGATGTAATGACTGAAGTTATGAGAGACAGTACAACACATTCAGAGCTTTTTATTTGGATGTATTTTCATTTTTACCTTGTAGGGCAATATATGCTTTGGATAAAAGTAAACAATTCAAAGGAATACAGCAGCTTTGTGATTTTGCGTTTTCTCAGTTTAATTTCGGAGGTAACAGGCCCATTGTGAAGAAGGATTATGCCAATGAAATGTTCTTTTTGTAACAGAAAAATGCGTATTGACTGTAAACTGCTGCATTTATTATTTTTCCTTTAAACCACCTGATTAAAACAATCTTGTGAATAATTATCATGTCGTCTGTTTTGTCTGCGAGTTATAAAAAACATTTGAGCAATACATAATATTGTAAAGGGCAAATATACATATAAAATACAAAGGTATATAAGCTGCTGAAAATAAGCTCAATAATGCTTCGTATTTCATTTCAATGAATGAAAACCATGCACAATATAAAACACGGTCAATTAAAGAACAAAGCAAAGTCAATGTTAATGTAAAATTATCTTTACAATAATTATCAACATGTTTCATTGCACATGAAAGTCGGCTGAGACTGTTTTGCGGGCTGTGCATTGTATTGTGGGCTCATGGGATATAAAGCATCTCAAGTCTCCGTCACCGAGTGCTTCAGAATCTGGGCGTAACCAGCTCACCATCGCGGAAGAAATAGTGCACCAGCCGGGTATTTCTCGCCTACCGTTTTATTATAGGACATACTACTCATTCACCTGCTAACCCTAAACGCTAGAATTAAATTCATGACAGTTTTGTGTTTCTAGACAAGACATCAGCATTCACAGCACACTGACCCTTCAAATCATATCATCTTGAGATACTGTACACTTTCTGAAGACTATCTTAACAGATGCAAAGAAACTGAGGGGATGTGTGCTGGGATTACAGCTGCTAACTTCCATTTCACAAATCCTATCAACCCTGATGAATAAATGAAATACAGTATTGTGTTCTGTTCTAGTCTTACCTACTATCTATTCTGTCCCATATGTGTAGTACACATTAGTACATGAAATATAAAGATATTATCCAGATTAGCGGTTTTTTAAATCAATTAGGCCTGAAAAAGAAATTTATTTAGGACGTCAGACAGTAACATTTCTGTTCCACAACATCATCATCATCAAACACATTTACTCACAGAAGAGAAAACAGCCCTGACTCACATACACTGAAGCATTTTCAACCACACTGAGACATCTTGAGATTTCTCCCGAGTCTCTATTATCTTAAAAATAAAGGTGCCATGGAAATCCTTTTTTGTCTGAATGGTTCCATAAAGAAGCTTCAACATCTGAAGAACCTTTCTGTTTCTGTGTCTGTTCTTCACATTGAGATGGTTCTGTAAAGATGGTTCTTCGGCCGGATAGTTCTTTGTGGAACCAAACGTGGTTCTTCTGTGAACTGAGTGAGTTTGGATGTTATATCCCATCAGAACCGCTCAACTATGCAACGAGATCTGTTGTTGACTTCCGAACATTCAGGAGCATGTTTGTTTTCTTTCTGTCACAGATGTATTTGAATACGGAGCCCACACGAAATGGTCTTCATGTGTTTGAACTGAAGTGAGGGGGCTTGTCGATTCACAGATGTTCCGTTTTAAATTCAGCTGCCTGGGAAAGTCAGCGGCACACAAGCGGATTTGCAGCGCTTACTGTAGCCGTGCGTAACGCTGGCTGTCAGATGTGAAGTGGCGACTACGCGCCACTAATTGGAGACTTTCCTCAGAGGAATCGGAGAAACACACGGAGCTTTGTCAAAGATTTCACAAGCCAAGCATAAAAGCACTGTAAATACTGCACATCCGGACATACTACACATAAAACTTATATAATGATAACGTTTCTCATGGAGGCCAAAATTTTATTTGACAACTTAAGCACACAAATACAAATGTGTCAAGTGTGTTTGCTTTACTCGTTTATTTTTTCTAGTATAAGAAAACATCCAACACCAATAGAAAGCTGGGTTATTTTCAACACAGTGTTGGATCAAAAAGTGAATTGTAAATGAACCTGTGCTAGGTTGTTTTAACCCATTGTTGGGTCCCAACGCTTGGCTGAAAATAATCACAGCAAAATTCTCTTTTTTAGTAGTTTTCCTCAACTATTCCTAAACTGGTGTTAAAAATGTGTTCTTCCTTCATTATTTAACCTTGTTCATTGTATGAAAAATAACTTTGCAATCATGTTCTTGTATAAAGAATAATACCATGGTCTGTGTGAAAACGTGATTTTAATTGGCTGGTAAGTGTGCATTAAAGCGGTTTATTACACTGCTCGTTGGGATGCTTGATTCTGATTGACATTTGCAGGTTCTTTATTCCCAGATAACAACCTCTCAAAACTAATAACACACGGTAACCCGGACGCAGTAGTTTATTTGACAAATGAAATATAAATATGTCTTTTAATAACATATTTGGCATTATATTAACAAATGATGAAACCAAATTGCATGTTTGTGACGTTTGAACGTCGTTTCTCACCTTAAAACCAAAACTGCATTCAGTAAAATGAGCTCATCACTTATTTCAAATTCACATTTCATGTTCAGTTTCTTTCTCATGTGGCAAGTAGCCGTGTACTAAGCGGGATACAATGCACTTCACAGCTTGCTTCGGGTGGTTCACGGCCTCCACATCCTTTAAATCCTGAGCCTTGGATTATCCCTTACTAAACACCAAACAACCTTACAGATCTTTCAACCTGTTCTCGGATCTCAAAATAAAACGCCAATAACATCCATCATATCAACAGATCATGTCCTTTATCATTGATGTGATGCTCAACACTCTTTAATAAACATTCAAAATTGATTTTTATTCAAATGTGTCATGATTCTGCCGCATCATGTCATGTTTCTCTTGGTTTAGTGGCAGGATCATGACAGAATCTCATGTTTTGTGTGAGGAGAGGTATTTATGGCCCTTATGGCCTTCCATACTCTCTCTCTGGTCTCGTCTCTGTTCCTATCCTCGTTATTGATTCATGCCCTTCACCTGTTCTCCTCTTGATTTGGTCCCTTATTTAATGCCCTCGTGTCTTCTGTCTTGTGCTGGTTCATTGTGGTTTGTGTGGTGAGTTCCTGTGTCTTGTTAGTTTAGGTAGTCTAGTGTAGTTTTGATGTTCATGTTTATAATTTATTTTAGTCTCGTTTAAGTGTAGGTAGTCTTAGTCCTGTCTTGTTATTGTACCCATCCCTGTTTTGTTATGTTACCCCACGTGGGTCTTTCTTTTGTATTTATTTATTAAAGTCTTCTGTTAACCCCCCCCATCCCCTGTCTGCACCTTGGTCCTCTGTCCGTGTCTCACCACCCGCGATCATGACACAAATCAGTGTATCACTATTATTAATGTGAGCACAAACACGCCAGTCTGATCTTACAGGGATTCATGTTCTACCAGGTGCTGTAACAGTCTCATCACGTGAGCAGATCTGGTTATGAGTCACCTTACCGGCTTCTGTTCACTCATTTAACAAGAAACGAAAGTCAGACAGATTGTGATCCTCACATGAAATAATAAAATAATACTAAAACTGTACAGTACATCACCCGCCGCAGACCGAGATCCCACACGCGGAGGAATGTGTGAACTTTGCATGTCTCGAGAGATGAGATTTAAAACGTCTCTGACGGCTTCTTTTCTTTGTATGATTTTGAAATGTCTCTGGTTAAGGGCAGCGAGTAATACAGCCGGCGGGCTCGGGCGGCTACACGACCCTTTGTTTTGACATGCGTGACCAGACGTTTTCAGCAGAAGTGAGTTTTATGTTTGAATAATTTCACCTTCAACAGCAGTCCCGTCACTGTATTCTCATTTATCAGATACATCCACCGCACACATACACAGAGAACCATCATCTGTATAAAAGCACACACACACTTCATGAAGAGTCACGAAGAAGACTTCGAATTGTTTGTCTAAGTAAACAACTGCTGAATCTTTGACCGTATCTCACTGTTAACACTGTAAACTCGAACTTGCATAAACACATAAGACAAAGTCTCAAATGAAAAGTGCTTCAACGTTTGTGTTTTATTCTCTGTGCTGTCAAGTTGTATTGAACCAACCACTTCACCATCACTGAATAACTGAGTTTCACAACATTTACACATCGCAAGCAGATTTCATAAGAAGATTCAGTCCTCACAACCGTCACATTACAAACCAGAAACTTTCCACACATAAATAAATACAAATTCATCATTTGTCCCCCTCATCCGTATGTGAGTCTTTCTTCAGCGGAACACAAATGTGGATATTTTGAGCAATGGAAGTCAATGGAGTTCAGTGCTGTTTGGTTATCAACATTCTTCAAAATATCTTCTTTTGCATTCAGAAATAAAGCTGAAATAACACAAGGATGAAAAAATGTAATTCTCATTTTTGAACTGTTAAATCCGTTCATCAGCCTCGGGACGAAGGATTTTCTACTAGAAATATGAAACATTTATGTAGAGAGCAGTTAGTCTGGCCCAGCGAAGAAATGGTTTTGATAAAAGAGCGCAGTGAGATCCACACACAACACTAAACCTGCATAATGCTCATGAGCCATAAATAAACACGCGTGTGGTATACCCGTGAGACGTTCAGATCATGGCAGCAGATTCTTCTTCTTCTCTGGGAACTGTCAAGTGAAGCTCTGCGTTTGACCCCGTGTGTTTTTTAAGGACGAATGAACAGAATCTCTGTTAAATCCTTCACCTCCTGAACGGGTGTTAGTTTATACTTCATAACATCCGGCCTGCAGGAGCTCAGAGGACGGCAGCGATGCTGTGGGTCTTTGTGTAGTGGAGGTCATTTAACGGCTCAATGGGAAGGTCTTGATGAAAAAGCTCTTCAGAGAAATGTAATTAAAGCAATAATAAGGATTGAATTAGACGCAGATGTGATGCCGGTCCGGCATACATTCAGAGATGGGAAATCAATGCTGCGGCGTGTCAACAGTTAAGCTGTTGGTCTTTGTTAATCTTCAGGTTTCAAATGAAACTTAAAGCTCATTTTTTCTCTATTTTTACACAAAAAATAATGTTGGTACAGTTTGTCAAAACTACAAAGATGTATATTTGTTATAAAAAGAAACACTAAGAAATGTCCTGATTTTATGCTAATGAGCATCCTTGTGATCGTCACCCCTGTTGAGAAACACTGGTGTAAGGAAATGAAGTATTTTCTTTTACTCTTTCGTCAAACAAACGAAAGTTAAATAAAAAGAAATAAAAATAAACCGGAGGTCCATCTACAGTAGCTGTGTATGAATGTCGTGACTCTGTTTTCTAAAGTTTCTCAGTACACAAAACTCTTCAGAACACAAAAGAAGATATTTCAATGAACGCTGATCACCAAACCCCAGTGACTTCCATTGTACCAACACAAACGATGAAATAGTTGAAAAGCCTCTAAAACCTTCAGATCTTCAGATATTTCTTCCTTCTGTTGTTGTAAAGTGGTGGAACTGACCTGGACTCTCTGTACCTCCGTGAACATGGCTCTCTGAAAGGCTTTCTCCCAGAACACCAGATCTGAACCCAACTCCACGCTGAAACACAGACTCTGACCGTGACCCACATGAACACTGAAGCAGAAGGGTTCACCGTCCCGCAGTTCACCCGAAATAAACTTCTGTGTGTGGATCCAGCAGTCTTCAGCTAGCCACAACTACACAAACAAACACAATTCACACGTCATCCATCTGCTGGGTGTGTGTGTGAGAAACAACAATGTTTGGTAAGACTTTCCTTAAAGCCTTTATGTGTAATGCGTTATTAAGGGTTAGTTAATGCTATGATGCATTATAATTGTGTGTGTTATAAAACATTAAATGTTGTTGTAAAGTGTAACAATGAATTGATGAGTGTTATAATGTATCAACTGTACTGTTACAATTATTCATGAGACTTTATAAGGTGCATTACAAGGCATCAATGATACATCAAAATCCCTTTAATAATGCATTACACATATATGCTTTAAGTCAAGTGTTACCAATGTTTCCATGGGACAAATATAGTTACTCCCGCCACTTACTACTTATTGTTGACTATCAGTTTGTAAAGAAAAAGGGAATGATGATCTTTATTCTTTAAAACCCGCTCAAGTCCTCAAACATGCTCAAACTCAAATGATTAAAAAAAAGCAGAAAAAGAAATACAGGGTGGGATATGGAGTGGCTCCTCCCCCTTTTCAATAAACCAATAGTGTTTAGTTTATCCCAATTTGATCAATGCAGTTTGATGAAAAGTTGAAGTCATACAAATCCTTGAAGTTTTTAATTCTTCTAACGTAAACGTGTGAATGATGTTTTAAAGCACTCCAGTTTAAAGTCACCATGAAACGGAAATTCCGTATCGTGACGAGTATCCGAGTGAAACGGCCTCTGAAATGTGAAAACATGTCCATTGGTCAGTCTGTATAGTCCCGCCTCTTTTGTGTTGCTGATGTCATGTGGTGAAGAGTTGTTGTTGAGAGGGGGAGGAGCTTCATGTTTTTGATAAAAGAAGTGGTGTGCAAGGATAAATATTTGATAATAATCTCTGCAACACTCTGTAAAACACTCGGTTGATTTCATGATGACAGAGATAAACGTTGAACATTTCATTACATGATAAACAGAATAAACAGGGATCATGTTTTCTACCTTATGAACTTTAAGCAGAACCTCGCAGAGGTGAAATCGAGCCTCAGCTTCCGTCCAGTCTGATGCTGTGACCTGACGTGGATATACAAAATAAAAGTCACACAAACAATAATCCGATGTATTCATTCACTCTGACTGGAGCTGGTGATTTTGTGTGCAATATGAATCAGTAAAAAATAAGAAGCCATTTAACACGCTTTTATCTCAAGTGATGCAGATTTGGTTCGATGAAAAATGCTCCTCCTGATATCTCCGCTTTAGAAACATATTTTTCCTCCGACATCTCTGTTACAATATAGAACATAAAACAGAGTAATTTACCTCTTTGTGACCTACAGAGAAATGACCCTTATAGAACAGTTCATACTGTATGAACATAATAAGAAATCCGTTTTTTGGTTTAAATGTCTCTCAGGGCACACGTTTCCCCAGAATTCTGTCTTTATTAAATCAGTAATGCACATTTAATGAAATATCATCACGCCGTTCTCTTTTGGTCTTAAAGTTCACGGGAATCACATATAATAACGTTAATTCAGCACAGACGAGTCATGCCGAGGAGGACGATGACGAGTCAAAAGCACACGCCATTAAAAGCACAGACACTATAATGGCTTAGAAAAACACTGCCAGCACAAAGTGCAAGGTTGTATTTCATAAGCGAGGAAACCGGTGCCCTCGGCCTTAATGGCCAATATAAATATTTGTCACAAATAATGGATGTGCTCCAGGTCGCCGTGGATAATAGATTTCCCTCCATACGCTCCATTAGAATGTAAGAGATTGATCACGTTTAATTATAATGGATGTCCTGAACATGATGTGTCTGCTCTTAAAATCCACAACAGCTGGACTAAACATTGCTGGTATTCCGACTCTTTAACGGCTCAAAACTAGAGATTCAAGAGGCGTCAAAGATAAACGTATTATATTTACTTAAAGCTTCATTTAAAAACAAAAATAAATTGTACTCACTACAAAAATAACTTAGATTGTTATGGTTTTAAGAAAACAGTTTGTGCGTCTGCGAGAACATGGCTTCTAATCATGAGAGAGCGTCTCTTCAATATTGTTAATATTTCCAAGGAGAGAGACTGAATGAGCTTACAGGAGGATTCCTGAAGATGAGAAGAGAACCGGCTCTCAATGCCATGAATCTGCATCTGTGGACCGACTCCACGTCGCTCGCCTGGAGATGCTCACACACCCAACCCATATGAACAATCTGCAGCAGAAAATCAATCCCTTCAGCAGCACACATCCACAGCTTTCACCCACAATGACTGATCTCTGATGCTTGTGAATTTACCCAGAATGCAACAGATTCAGATCATAAATCAATCACAGTGAGATCTAGATTTGGGTAGATTTGATGAGTTCATACTTGAGATCTTCATTAATATTGACTTTTAATGTCAGACGAGACAAATCTGAGCTCAGTTTGACACACTGTTGACGTCTCTTCTCAAACTCTCATGACAGACACATTTCTGACTCTTTTCTCCTCATGAGACTCAAACAAGTTTCCATTTGTTCTCCATTTATTCTCGTCGATGTTTAACTGAGATATTAAAGAGGTATTACAGTATATTGCTGAGATTGTAGGATAATAACCATAGTAAAAATCATTTACCTGTTCATCAGAAGAACAGTATTTGTTTGCCGTTTTAATCTGAAACAGAAGAACACATACAGTACGTTATAAAACAAACAACAGTATATTTTGAATAAATGTAGATACAGATGAAATATTTATTCACATATTTGTTGTTAAATCACATCTGTAAGGAGTTCAATACATTAAAATGAATAAACAACACTCGATAACACAAGCCATATCAGGTTTGCATGTGTCACAGTGCATTAAAGATGAACATATTGATAATAAAGTATAATAATGTGAAAACAATGAATGATGAAACAATAAACGCACAACAATGTGTCTGGCAATTCATTTCATACACAGTATAATGCATGACACACACTCTTAAAATAAAGATTTCTTAAAAGTTCTCTGTCAGGCTGTGGCATCACTGTTAATGTTTTTAAAGCAGTAGCGTAGCGAGTTTATCATCCACGAACACGCTGCCGGGTCAGGATGAGTCAAACAACACTCATATCCCATCATCCTCGCTGCTCGAGCACGTCTCACAGGCTCTATTTATAGGTTATAGGTCATCACAATAACAGATAACAGATCCGCTTCACACACACACAATCAGACTGTAATGGGAAGCTCAGCAATCAGTGTCTGTAAGCGTCATTAGATGACATCAGCACAATAATTGCACGTGAAACACGCAGCTGCACGGCACTCATTTACAGATCGTCAGACCTCATTGGATCATCAGCGTCTTTATTAAAACATGAGATCATTAGGAGACGTTCTTGGCACAGAAAACCAGAGAAGCGTCTCCAAGGCCACAGAAGACTCTTCTGATATACAAGAAAAACAAATGTATTATTACTGCGAGCTGGGAGGTCAGGGAATCTACAGAAGGCTAAAGAACATGGTCAGAAAATGACCAGGAGCTCAAGAAATATGAATATTCTTTAAATAGAGTTCATAAGAATGTTTTTAAGTGCAATTCTTTACGAAGTGTTTTCCTAAGAAATCTTTTAAGTGACAACATCTTAAAAGTTTTTAAGTGTTTATCCTAAATTCGACTTTAAGAAATACATTAAACATTTAAATTCAAAATTGTTTGGAAATTCAGCCCCTGGTCAAATTTCACCTCAAAATTGTTTTGACAAAAATGTGTTTTGCATTGTAGCACTATTTTGCACTATTCTCATGTCTGTCATTTTTATTTTAACATTTTTCAATACTTCATTCTGTTTGAAATATATACGTTTTATATACGTATATATCAATTGAGTTCATATGCAGATAAGATAGAGACTTTATATCACACACAAAGCTCTATAAAAGATTAAAACAGGAACATTTATATTTGAGCTCTAATATTGTCTTCAGTCCATCACATTCACTTCAAGTACATGTATATACAGTATATTTTAATGTCATTCTTCACAGCTGTGGTTCAGATGATGTCACAGCAGGTTTACTTACGCTCTCGTGGGTTAAATCGTTGATGTTGGTTGATATGGCTTGAAGCCAGTCTGTGCTTTCTGCTGCCGTGCAAAACTGCAGAACGTGTGTACAAACTCCATCTAAAGCAATGACCTCAAAACCGCTCGATCTGGAGAAGGACGAGACATATTCAAGTCATTCAACTGTGTAACAATAAAGTGAAAACTGGGATTGTTTAGGAAGACTTTACATCACACTGCCCTCCATGTTAAACGTGTTTTACAATCGAATGCATTTCTCCGTATTAGTTTCTTATGACTCATTTTTTTATTTGACGATCATTAAACACGAATCATTGTGAGGTCAATCATAATCCATGTTGTTTTATATAGAATAAATAAAATGTAGAAAGCATGGGTATCACCCAAATATATTGTCATGTACAGCTGACCCATAATACAGTTCGATTGTTGCACACAGTTTCACATACTACAAAACCAGTAAGCAGTATACACAGTAGGATATATGTGATTTAGTATGCAGTAAGCAGTACTCTGGTTTTCTCTTATGAATATTTCTCACTGTACAACAGTAATCAGCAATAGACAAACTCCTGTAAAAATAACTCCCGATCTTTAAGGCCGTGAAGGTTGACGAAATGAATATCTGAGATCTGTGCTATAAAGCAGGAATAGACAGTAAATCAATAAGTGCAAGCAGAACAGAATCACATCTTGAGCTGTGTGAGGCTCACAGTAAAAAACATGTGACGGGAGATGATCTATATGAGTTCTTCAATATTACTGCTGATCAAAACAAAACTCGTGACACACAACCGGAGAAAAACTTACCTTAACCCTGACGTAACAAGAAAGAGTGATGTCGTCAGCACTTTATCATCACATTAAATATTATCTGTATATTGTTTGTAATTTTTCTTATTACGTCTCTCAAGCACTTTGCATCAGGTGCGGTTGTATAATATTGAGCTCTATTAATAAAGTTTGACTCGACATACTGTGACGGTTTGACGTTTAATTTCACTGTGTGTTTGAAGAACCGCAGATAAAATTCACATTGACTATTTAATGACAGATTGTGCTCAACAGAAACTGTAACGTCTCCACTGTTGAAAACACATTCTATGTGATGCTTGAACAGTTTATTCCTTATAACCGTGACTTCAGAGATTGTATGATCTCTGTGTGTGTTACATATGAAGTACAATGACACGCGGCACTGGAGGATAAATGCTTTGAATGCATTAAATGATCATGTGAACAAAGAGCGTGACCTCTCTATCAAATAGTACTCAGTATGGCTCTCATCCACGGTGATGTTATGGATAAAAGCCAAACATTTTTCTCAACACGACCCATCTTTAGCACTGGTGACGTTCAAGCCTTTTCAACACAGAGATTCAATAAATGCCATGATTTCAATTAATGCCAGCCATGTGCGAGACGCAGCCGTTCAGCGTTTGGCCTTTTTCAGACACAAATTGCCTGAAGAATGTAATGTTCTGCTTGAGCTGCCAGCAGGCTGTAGCCGAACGCTTTGATACCAAGAAAACGCCTGAGTGAGTGACGCTCACAATGAAAAATCTATTAGTCTGGAGAGATCCATTTTCATTGGGCATCGCCATACATACAGAGAGAGAGAGAGCGAGAGAGAGAGTGGACGAGGAAAGAAAAGTGCCCGGGCGCCGATCCCAATTTTTGGGCAACATGCAATAAACCAATAAGAGCATCATCTCCCATTCCCTTTTGGAGGCAGTTGCGCTTTAGACTTTAGACCAGGTTTGAGTTGGTCTATGGTTTTCAGATCCTCAAAATAGCAACACCACTTTATTTGCAAAGCAAGCCCTTGGGGGCACAAATGGGTGCAAATGCATTTGCTATTTAAACAACAGGGCGCAGACAGACTTGCGCCGCATTGCGCCGAGTGTACAATAGGGCCCTTAATGAAGAGCGAATGGACATTTTTGCTTCAGTCTCATTTGTGTCTCAGATATTTCTATTGAGATAAAGAGTCAGAAATTCTGAAATCTTACAAATGAGTCAAACAGTGTGTCAAACTGACCTCAGATTTGTCTCGTCTGCAATCAAAACTAAATATTAGTGAAGATCTCAATATCAACTCAAACATTTCTCATCACATTTACTCAAATCCAGATGATTTCACCTCTACGGTCTACATTCATTTATACCTCCAGTCTCTTCATGTGTTCACACGCTCTCATTTCATTCTCCTTTTATTTCTAATAATGAACAATTTGAGGAGAAACGTCTGAATGTTCTTGTTTGGAGTCAAAACACTGAATGTTTCCACTGTGAAGAACAAACAAACATATTCACATGATATTTCAATGTGAGAAATAAACAATACCATGGTGTCCACAGCTTTGATTTTTTTTAAAGATTTCTTTCTATGATTGACTAACTGAATGGCTCTAAACGAAGAAAAGATTTAGCTCTTCACAGGCAGACGGCTAAAGTTGAAGGCACTTGTCGGTGACCCGCGCTCCTCTCGCCGGCAGCCGCACGGCTGACCTTTCCAGACACGGCATGTCTCTGCATAGATATTGGATTTAACACCCTCTCACCTAAATGAAAAATGTGTGCAAAATCAACAATGGGCCGGGCGCGTGTCGCACCTCACGCCCCCCGCGGCATCACAGAGGATTAACGTACCGTAATTTGTCGCTTCCGACTTTGTGCCTGGAGATTCGGGCCATGAACAGAGGGAGGGTGACGGCATCCAGCCAGCGCTTCTCATACTTTGGTTCATTATCCGAAGGTGAACAGGGCGACGACGGGGTCTAGACAGCATTAATGAGAGAGAGAGAGAGAGAGAGAGAGAGAGAGAGAGAGAGAGAGAACACAAACATCTTGTTTTTGTCACTATTCCCCGTATTGTGATCAGAGTGCCAGCGGCCTCGTAACAGCCGTGTGTCCCGTGATTCCAAAGCATCCGCAGCACTCCAACTCAAGAGATAAAAACTGTAGCATCTAACAAATGAATAAGGATTACAGTTGCCTTACACAAATACGTGACACTTTTTATGCATATTCACTGCCAGTATGGCAGTACCACGAAAAAATCTAAAGCACATGAACCTTTTCACAACACTCATTTCAAACTCTCAAACAGGCTGGATTAAAAGTGCTGTTTCTCTGGTTTAGCTAAGAGTTTATAGTTTTCAACACGCACGTCACTTTGATGCCCGATGCACGTTTCTCACTTCAACTGAAAAATCCTGCGAGTCACATCGGCATTAACATAATATCCAGCACGACGAGACCGATTCACTCGCATGAATAAATATTCACAGAAGTCGGTGAGCCTGTAAATGCCAAGCTCATTTTAAATCAATCTCGAAATATTTTTGCCAAAAGAAGTCAGGACCGAAGATTTCTCATAGTCATTTTCATGTTAAAACGCAATCCCTCATTCAGTAAACTTAACTTAGTTTAATGTTCAGAGTTTTAAATGTGTGAATTGCCAAGCCAATGTCATGGGTTCCCAAGAAAAAACAAACACAAATGCAAAATCCAAAATTGGTTTGGATAAAAGTGCCGGTCATCAAATGTAAATGTCAAGCTACGGGCCAGTCAATGACATCAGTATGGAGTTGAAATGGCTTTTCTGAACAATGACATTCGGTAGAGATTTATATCGTTCAGTGAAGCTGCCAGACAAAACAAATCAATAAAGGTCTGCAGTAGAAAATCAAAGAATAATTTAAGTTCAAGTTCAAAGTGTTTGGATGTGAAAATCTCTCCTGGCAGAACTACAACGGTTGGAGGTTTCAAAAAATGGCCATTAGTCAAATATCACCGATAATACTTCTCATGTGGATTTGAACATCTAACCGTAAGTGTTCATCTGATTCACTCGTTTATTCGGCGACAGATGTGAATGATGAATCAAGTGTCTTATTGAGGAGAGACATGCTATTCCTTTTCTATGTGACTGAACATACAAATGTTTTCACCTGGAGACCGATCAAACTGAGCCATATTCACATACCCACCTAAATATCACTGACACCACAGGCTGAACTGTTTTGACTTGAACCAAAAATCTACCATTCAGAACACCTTCTAAACATTTAAAACTTCTTAGTAACCACACAGAAGAAGATCCTAGTAACCACTAAAACCTTACGTAACTAGATAGAAACCACCCAGAACTCCTAGCAACTACTCAGACCCTCTAGCAACCATCCAAACAACTCTAGCAACCACTCAAAGATCTTAGCAACTACTCAGAACACCATAGTAACCACTTAAACATCTTAGCAACTATGCAGAACACCATACCAACCACTCAAAACCCTGTAGTAATACTCTCAGAAGACCCTAGCAACCCCTCATATCGCCATAGTAACCACTCAGAACTCCTAGCAACTATCAGAACCTCTAGCAACCATCCAGACAACTCTAGCAACCACTCAAATATCTTAGCAACTACTCAGAACACCATAGTCACCACTTAAACATCTTAGCAACTATGCAGAACACCATAGCAACCACTCAAAAACCTGTAGTAGTCCTCTCAGAAGACCCTAGCAACCCCTCATATCGCCATAGTAACCACCCAGAACTCCTAGCAACTATCAGAACCTCTAGCAACCATCCGGACAACTCTAGCAACCACTCAAAGATCTTAGCAACTACTCAGAACACCATAGTAACCACTTAAACATCTTAGCAACTATGCAGAACACCATAGCAACCACTCAAAAGCCTGTAGTAATCCTCTCAGAAGACCCTAGCAACCCCTCATATCGCCATAGCAACCACTCAGAACTCCTAGCAACTACTCAGAACCTCTAGCAACCATCCGGACAACTCTAGCAACCACTCAAATATCTTTGCAACTACTCAGAAGACCCTAGCAAGCCCTCACAGCACCTTAGCAACGACTCAGAACTCCTAGCAACTACTCAGAATCTTTAGCAATCATACGGACAACTCTAGCAACCACTCAAACATCTTAGCACCTATTCAGAACACCATAGTGACCACTTAAACATCTTAGCAACTACTCAGAACACCCTAGCAACCACTCAATTACCTTAGTAACCTCTCAAAAGACACCAGCAACCTCTCATGGCACCGTAGCAACCACTCAGCATCATTATGGTGACAGCAGTTTTTTTTCTTGCAGTGGTGCAGTGTAGTTAATATCAATCTTCTGCACAGAAAGCACACACTTCAGCTTTAAGCAACGAACTGATAAGACAAGACTACAAAATCTAAAAAAGCTTCTTGTAGTTCTTTTGAAGTTTAAGCACAAAAGAAACTTCTGGGTTTTGTGCTCGGGGCATTAATGAGATATCTAAGAGAATTCCTTCACTTGTGACTGAATTGAGAACTTTAAAGCTTTACCAATTACATGGCAACACTTCCTGAAGTGATATTCTTCACACGGCTCTGTTGTGCAGACCGGCGCTGGGATAATTAAACCTGATTTGACTTTCATGTTGCGCTGTGCTACAAGAGTCTTGAGATGACAGGGAATGAAATATCACCCATGTGTCGGTATGGATCACACTGATCCCACCAAACTCCACTACTTTAGTTTTATCAGTCAGACACCAACACTCAAACTTCATCACAATAACAAATAACACAGCAACACATTCTGATATGCTAAAACGTATCAAACACATTATACTGTATTATATTACATTATATTATAATACGGTCAATTTAAAATGAAATGTCATGAAACTTCCTGTTTTTTTTAATTAAGTAAACATTTCTAAAGGGAACAGTCAAAGACATGCATCACTATGCACATAGAGGATTTTCCATCTCAACTATAACACTAAACATACAGAGAAACGATATGTTTGTAATAAAACATGGAAAGTAGAGCTGGTGGTAAAACCATGATACACCTTTATCAATATCGATTGCGGGACCATGCAGCGCGACACATTCACCTCCACTGTTTAACAGCGTATACCTGTGAGTTATATCTCTATCACAGACACTGCAGTTATTCTTCATCACAAAGTTTATTATTTGCAAGCATTTTAAAGTTCTGCCCGTTTAAACTTTCAAGCGATTTGATTCAAAGATGTTTCTTCTGATGTAAGTGCGCATGATATCTGACGCGCGTGGACACAGTTCTCTTTCACATCTTATTCACTATTGAGCTGTAAAATGCACAAAAGATTATTCAAAAAACACTCAAGGTTCACATAAACACAGTGGCTAGTTAACAGTGGGTGTTTATCAGCTTACAGTAGGCTAATAAACCTGTTGCTGTCTCTGTTATAATAGGTCTGATTATTACCCAAACCCATCACAGTAACACAGTTAAAGTGGGGAAATTGTGAATAATAAAGTGGAAAACTTTCCTTTTTCCGCGTGTCACAGGATTCATGGAGCCTTCAGATAGTTCCAGGAAGTTATGCTATCTCTTCAAATGCTATTTTCCTTTCATTTTATCATTCATTAAATGACTTTAAATGGGTTAAAGGTTTAGCTGATCTGTTATTACTGACTGGACTCAACAGCTCATGTGACAGCTTTATACTTGCGGGTATTTCTGTATCATAAAAGTGGGGCTCGGCTAATTATCGCAGGGCATGTAAATAATTGAATGCTAAAGCGGCAGCGTGCGTCCCGTCACATGAAAGCAAAACGCTGTCAATCAGCTCAATGTCACAGCAGCCTGGAGGGGAAGATGAGCCGGGGAATATAAATCACCTGCGGGAGAGACGCTCAGCCTCAGAAAGAGGATTAGAACAAAAAACTCATTTGAAGAACATAAAAGAGCCAATATTGTTGACTCAGCAGTATCAAGAGTTTGCCACATGTTTGGTGCATTTCCACCACTGGAAGACACACAGAAGAACCGAGCTCGTGTGTTTACTGTTATTGGATCCAGTGACTTGTGTTCAATGTTTAATATTGAAGTAAAAAAAACTCCTGCATTCTTCACCGTGTTTTGTGAGTAAAAACAGCTCTCTCGGCCTCTAATAAACAACATCATCTCAACACAATATATTTCATCTCTTTATACTACAAACATGAATGATTTAAGAGAGCCTCAAAACACCATAACAACCAAACAGCAAAGCCCTAACAACCGCATAGCAACGCCTTGGCAACAACCCATAACAAACCAGCATCATGAAGATGAGCTTTGGACAGAAATGCAAAAATTTAGGTCATAACCAGTGTTGGGTGTAACTAGTTACTAAGTAATTTAATTAAAGTGAGGAATTACTCTTGTTTTTACTGTAATTTAATAACAGTTACTTCTGATGTAATTGAACTAAATACTGTGTCATGTATGTAAACTAACTTTGTGTAATATATATGTGTGTGCAATAATGGAAATGACATGAAAATTCTAATTTTAAAAAACGTAATTCAATGTATAAATCTGCCATTTGTATACTTTGGTCAGTTAATACGAATAATTTATGAAGTTATTTATTATTGATTTGAATTAAAAGAGCAGTTTCATGTCTATTGAATCACTACTCAAGGTTGATGTAGGATATAGAAAGTCATTAGTAAGAAGTCATTAAACACTGTGTGCAGAGAGTCATTTGTACAGTAATCTCATTACACTATTGAATATGTCATTAATAACTAGTAATTCATTACTTTTTTCTGAGTAAGCTGTCCAACACTGGTCATAACCCACATGGAAAAGTCTGTGGTATACTTGGGTTTTTACCATAGTAACCTGTAAATTCTAGTATACTGTAGTGTACATATTATAGTAATTCTTACACTACAGTTCACTATAGTGAATACTCAAATATGCTAGCATTATAAACTTTTATATGACATGTATTTGGTGTACTTGGTGACAGTGAAACATCTTTTAGTCCAGTTCTTAAATCATGACGTCACTGATGTTTATTGATACATTCTGATCTTGATCTAAGTGTAAATGTGGCAAAAATAAAGAGATTTTACAGCAAGATTCTGCTGACATGCGACGGGCTGTCTTACAGTCACATCCTGTTCACATGCGGCTTGATGCCTGCTAACTTTTGCTGTCTGACTTTAATAAGCAAGTGACCGCTGAGGGAATAAACACATGGGCTGTTTGTTGGATTGATGACAAGCCGTTCTCACCGCGACAGGTCTCACCGCCGCAGTGTATTAACAAGCAGTGCTGCGCTTTAGAAATGTCTTGTA
>NC_136765.1:25964491-26064491 GCF_947034865.1 Barbatula barbatula
GTATTCATATTCTAACTGTATATCCTGCACTTGCTAACTGCACTTCTGGTTAGACCTAAACTACATTTCCTTACACTGTACTTGCATATGTGTAATGACAATAAAGTTGAATCTAATCTAATGTAATCTACATGTGGGCATGGGTTCATGTTTGTGACTGTGACTAACAATGTACAGCAAGTGAAAACTCCACATACATGTTAAAAACTAAATATAAAACACTGAATATTTTAATATATGAATGTGAACGTATCTTCAGTTCTCTACAGCGGTTAGTTTATGACCATATTTGGTTCTCTCACATGAATTTCATTCATTTATTAACTCTCATTGTGTGACAAAATCAAAGGACTAAAAATAGCCCACAGATGTCATGCCTGCTGATGATGAACTGGATTGTGAGGTATGACACAGCTGTCAAATATAATGAAATACTGCTGATCCAGTGTCGTGTGACGAGCACATGTGATGTTCATGCGTGAGTGAGTGAGTGAGTGTGTGTGTGTAAATGCGTGCGTAAATGCGTGTGTTTGGTACATGTGTGTGTTTGTGTGTGCATGCATGTGTGTGCGTGTGCGTGCGTGCGTGTGCACATGAGTTTGTGTGTGCGTGCATGCGTGTGTTTGCGTGTACGTTACTGTGTGCCTACGTGTGTGTGTGTGCGCATGTGTTTGTGTGTGTGTGCGTGTGCACATGCTTTACTGTGTGCGTGTGTGCGTGCAGGCGTGCATGTGTGTGTGTGTGTGTGCGTGTGTGCATGCGTGTGCGTGCGTGCAGGCGTGCGTGTGTGTGTGTGCACATGTGTTTGTGTGTGCGTGTGCGCATGCGTTTTTGTGTGCGTGCGTGCAGGCGTGCGTGCGTGTGTGTGTGTGCACATGTGTTTGTGTGTGCAGGCGTGCGTGTGTGTGCGTGCATGTGTGTGTGTGTGCGCATGCGTTTGTGTGTGCGTGCGTGCATGCAGGCGTGTGTGTGTTTGTGTGTGTGTGTGTGTGCGTGCGTGCGTGTGTGTAGGTAAAGCTTCAGTACTTACATTTAAGTGTGATTCAGCACCACTAACACAAACCACATCCTGCTTCTGGATGATCAATAACTCTTTTGTTAACTTTAAACGAACATCATAGGCGTTACTGGTGTGTTCATCAAACAAAAGAGCAAGTCCAGTTTTTGTCTGTTGAAAAAGCAAACAAACAAAAACAAGTATTGTGTTAACACACTCGAGCACACAGTTTCTGTCAGTATTGGCAGTGATTGTGATTGGTTTAAGCACCAATGACGAGAGTCAAATAACAGTCGCTTAAGTTGATTAAGACATTATTATAAATTGTAATGTTCATTAGGAAAATAAGAAATGTATATAAAACAAAATGTCTCTCCTGTTTGTTTAATACATCAATGTTTTAGTGCCACATAAAAGATAGAGAATAAAGAGAATAAGAACCAAGTGACAATTTGTGACCCTGGACCACAAAACCTCTTAAGGAAATGTAATTTTACTTTTATGTCAAAATCATTAGAATAAAGAAGTAAAGATCATGTTCCATCCTACCGTAAATACCTCAAAACTTTATTTTTGTGAGTAATGTTCTACGCTAAGGACTTCAGTTGGTTAACTTTAAAGGCGGTTTTCTCAGTAGTTTGATTTATTTGCACCCTCTGATTCAAGATATTGTCCGATGTGATGATGTGTAAATCTTGACTTTGAAATGTATCCATAAGACTGGGGTTGTTGTCCAGTGTCACATATGAGAAATATACTTGTATTTGTAAATGTATTCATTCATTCCCGTAATTTCAAGTTAATTTTTTCAATCACATGCTATTTTGTTGTGTTTTTAAGGTTTCTATGAAAGAGTCACCCATGTTTTTTTTCTGCTGCGTTGGAGTGCACTTTGAGACGATGCACCTGTGGATCTTTCGATTACGTTCACATTCTGTGGCAGTCACTGTGGTAAAGAATGACATAATTCACATAACAACAACCCCAAACCCCAAAATAGTTTTCAGTGTTGTATGTGGTGATGATGGTGATCGCTGGCCTAATTCTCTCTCTCTCTCTCTCTGGCACCTACATCATTTCTCCCTGGAGATGTCAGGATGTAGGTCAAGTGATTCTCACGTGTGTGCTCCGGATGAAGACGGTAATAAATCAAAACTTTCTACACTAGAAGATTCTAGTCTTTACAGCTCATGAGTCAGGTGGATTTCTACACATACATGTTCGCATGTTTGCATGTTCAAGGGCACAGCATCAGTAGTCATGGCTGGATGCTTTGACTGGAACAGAATCTGGGTCTTTCTAAAGGGAACCTACACCCACTGCTGCCCTCTGCAAGACAAACCTCAGGCGTTCTTTTCACTAAATAAAGAAAAAACAACCATCCCACAAACCATAATGACCACTGAGAGCATCTTAGCTACCGCATCACAATATCTGCCAATATTTAAGCATGTGTGCTATGTGTTTAAGGTCAAATATGAATCTTTAGTTAGTTTTGTTTTCTTCATTCTGTACTTCCAGTTCCAATAACTCACAAAACCAGAGGTTAACTTTCTAGTCACTTTCTGCAATGTGCAATGTTTTCGTTGTACCTGCCAATGGAGAACCACGATAATAACCAACATGACATCAAGTAAAGAGAAAGTTTAATCAAAAATAAATATTTTGTCATCATTTATTTACTTTCATGTCATTTCAAACCTGTGTGTGAGTCTTTCCTCGGTGAAACACAACAGAAGATATTTAGAGAAATGTCTCAGTGGTTTTGTGTTCATACAATGGAAGTCATGTTGAGAGAACATGACACGAGGTTGATGAAGTGATCAAATAATTCTCAGCATTACAGTCTGAGAAATGACCTTTTATCAAAAGAAAACCCGAGATCAGTGAGATTTGAAATGCCTTTGAGGTCAATAACTGTATGTGCTTCAAACAATTCTTGCGTTGAAGTGTTCGCTGCTGTAATTTGTGAAGTATTTCATCTCATTTGGATTCACTACAGAGAAAGACGAGCGCGCCGCCGAATCGCTTCAATCGAGATAATAATGAAGAAAACTGAAGGTCAACTGCAGTCTGGAGATCAGATCACAGCTGATCATCATGTTTTGGCGCTCCGAGGCTCCGCCGCAGACTGCTGCCAACAGATATTGTCTTTTCCCCCGGCCAACGGGACAGTCATTATAACGTTTGTCGGAATATTAAGACAATGAGAAAACAATTGACATTGAATGTTGTGAAGACCTGAACAGGCCGGTGTGCCCTGACCTCATATCAAAGATGTGCCAGTCATGCTGAGCTGGACAATATCAGTTCAAGTGAATATCGTGAATGTAAGAAGTGAGCAGAACGTGGCATTAGTCTGCGTTTAAATGAATCACATTATAGCCCCGGTGAAGCTGTAGGCTTTCATGAATTCAACGGATTCACATTGAACGCTGTGTGTCGACGGGGATCTTCACATCTGATGTCAGAGCATCTCGACAGGTCAAATCGGGGACATAATACTACATTACATGAAACTCATGAGTAAAACAGGATCACTATTTACATTCTTCAAATATAAAGGGTTGAGGGACACCTGCTGAACACTTTCAGACACAGAGCAAATGTATAAATAGATCAAATGCTTTTAATGTGATTGTACTGGTTATTCATGCACAAGAACACCAGGAGCATCAATGAATTACTACAGTAAATACATTATATCTTTAAAGGACAGCATGTTTCTAGTTTAATAAGAAGTTATTCCCGAGTATTAACGTTGACATTATTACTGTTAAGTTAATACAACTTTCAATGATACATATTTGTATGCCAAACTATAATGCCACACAGTGACACACGCACGCACACACACACACATGCACACTTTTGGTATCTTCGTGGGGATTTGCAATTGACGTTTTTATAAGGAATATATATATAAACAGTAGAAACTGTCACACAAACCTATTTGCACTTTTATATTTTTAAATAAGCATCAATAAGTTGTTGTTTAATAATTCATTTTCCTTGTGGGGACACTTAGTCCCAAACAAACACGACCACACACACAGAGCCATTATAAATAAACCCAGTAAAGACCCCTTCATAATAAATATTATATTACAACTTTTCCTATTTACAAGGCTGCCTCAATACCAAAATAATGAAAGCAATAAAACTAATTCTTCATTATCATACAATAATTCAATGTTACCAACGATCTCATCGTCTTTAAAACTGCATGTTATGATGACACTTTCAGGTGAGGCGAGTTTCCTAATGCAACATGGAGCTCATTACAATTCATTCCTGACGTGAATTAAAATAGAAATGAAAAGGCGAAGCTTGAAACGGTGACAAAGACGCACCGGAAGCGTCAGATTCTTGAACAGGCCGAGTAAACATCAGAAGAGCATTGAGGGAATATTTCAGAAAATCACTCTTTAAAGAGAACTTAAATATAATGATGAGTAACGAATGAAACACACTTTTGACACTGTCGAACTGCTCATCTGTGACTGTAATAAATCAACACGACATTTATAAAATCACAGTTTATATACTAAACATTATTGCTGCTTGTTAACTCTGTTGAAAGAAACAGCATATGCTGTTTTTAACATATACGTCCTGGTGTTTGGTGCTCGGAAGCGCCGGCCAGAGGGCAACAGTACAAGAAGTTTGTGTACGGGGTGTGTGGTATGATTTCTCTAGCCCTGTTGTTCACTCTGGACACGTACAGGTCTTGAAATGTGGGCAAAGGAGCACCAATAATCTTCTCAGGACTACGAACTGTCCGTTGTAGTTTTGGTCTGATTTGGTGGCCGAGCCGTACCAAACAGTTATGTTAAGTGCACAGAGTAGAACTGTGGTAGGTTGAACTTCCTCAATTGACGGAGGTAGTATAACCTCTGCTGGGCCTTCTTTACAGTGGAGTCTATGTGGGACTCCCACTTCAGGTCCTGAGAGATGGTGGAGCCCAGAAACCTGAATGACTCAACGGCATCCACAGTGTTGTCCAGGATGGTGAGGGGAGGAAGTGATGGAGGGTTCCTTCGGAGAGCCACTATCATCTCCGCTGTCTTGAGTGAGCTCTAGGTTGTTTTGACTGCATCAGGCCCCGTCTTGAATAAGGCCAATGACTATGGTGTCATCTGCAAACTCAATTCAATTCAATTCAACTTTATTTATATAGCGCTTTTCACAATTTGCATTGTTCCAAAGCAGCTTTACAGGGGAAAAAGGGGAAAACGCGCTACATGTTGTGTTATATAATAAATCCAATTATTCTAGTAAATAATATCTAATGTCAGCATCTCCTGGTGGTTTATTTAGCATATTTTGCATTAAGTGAATGTTTGTCTGTAAAGATGAGTCTTTAATCTAGATTTAAATTGGGCGAGTGTGTCTGATCCTGGAATAATATCAGGAAGGTTATTCCAGATTTTAGGTGCTACGTATGAGAAAGCTCGACCCCCTTTGGTGGATTTAGTTATTCTAGGTATTATCAAAAGTCCTGAGTTTTGAGATCTTAGAGAGCGTGATGGGTTGTAGTGTGATAGAAACTTCAGGAGTTTGACCGAAGGGTCTGTAGAGGTCATTCGTTTGTGTAGAGTGAAACTAGCCTAGAAAAGCTCCGGTGCTGATGGTACATGTGCTGGATGTAAATCTTCCCAACCTCACTAGCTGCTGCCTCTATAAGAGAAATACAGAAATCTGTGTAAATATCGTAGTGTTTTGTTCTTAATCCTGATATGGAGATGAATCCATCACTATCTGTAAATTAAAAATGGCGCAGTCAGCATTATATTCCTGTTGTTTCTTCTGAATCAAATACATCTCTGTTAACACCAGACTGACCTCTCACATGTGAGATATTGTCCAGTCTATTCTGTCATATCAGCCTAAACCACTCTTTAAATATCACAGAAATAAAATATCGGCTGCTCGTCCTGAAAACCCTTTGAGCGTCCAGATATCAGTAGAATGATTTCAGCGACTGTCTCTTCTGTTGACTGTACCGGCTGAAGCGTGAGAACAAATTCACCAAGAAAAATCATTATTGATTTCTGTTCTTACAGACGTTCAATCTCTTGAAGGTTTCCCAGAGGTCCTGAGCTTTTTGGGCGGATGAAAAAGTGGCGAGGCAGCATTTCCAGAAACTTCAGAAGACCCTTAAAGAACCTTTCGTGTAATAAAGGCACCGCAGCGCTCCAGTTAGCCATTATAAAAACAACAAACACAAGAACCCTGTCATGATCCTGCCCTTCTTGTGGTTGTTTTCTAGTTTGGAGTGACAGGACCATGTCTTGTGTGTGTGTGTTTGGAAGCACATGGCCTATGTTTGATTCTTTGTACCATGTGCTCTCCTGTCTTGAGCCTTAGTCCCGCCCTCTAGTATTCATTATCCATTACAAGTTCACGCTGTTCACTTGTTGCCTTTGTAATGCCTCTCCCTTTAAAGGCTTTGTGTTTGCTGTCCTGTCCTGGACCGTCTTGTCACCCACATCGTGTCCTGCCCCGCAAGGTTTTGAGTTTTATTCTTTGGTTTAGTCGTGTTTAAGTTCTGTTTTCTCCCTCGAGGGATTTTGAGTTGTGTCATGTTTTTTTCATTCTGTTTTAATAAATGAGTATCGTTGAAGAGCTGTCTGCATCTGGGTTCTGTTTCATGCACGTCCTGACAAACAATATGTCTTCAAGTAAACACGTAAAGGCCATTGTAATGCTGTTCCTGCTCTCAGGGAGGAACACCTCATCTCTGAACACCTCGAGAATTGTGCGAATGAAGCTCCTCCACACTGTCACACACCATTATCTCCACAAAAAAGGGAATCCGGCAAATGGGAACAATAGCAGAAAAAACTCATTTTGCATTGAGATTACGCTGTCGTCTCGCATCTACCGTGATGTGCTCGCTCGGTTACGTAACACTCCTCGCATTGTTTTCTTCATTTTTCTAACCACAAATATATGTGGAAATAATGAGATTTATTATGTTACAGTTATTGTACGTGATATTTTAATAGCTCATTATCTCCAAGCGTCCCTTATCACTTCCCCCCCACACAGCTCATTTACATTAAAACTGATATTCTTTTACATTGCTACGAGCTCATTGTTTCCACTGCACCAGACATGAGCAAAATAATCACTATATACATATATACTGTATATTTAGAACTCAATACGGAACCATGAGAAACATACAGACAGTGGGCTCCAGGATGAGATGCTTCCATTCTGCATCACAAATAAACAATCTGAGACATAAATGTTTACACATGTTTTTGCTGTTTTTGCTTTGACGACAATATGAACATGAGCCTACAGGAGCGAACCCTGATGTTATCACGCATCAATGAGACAAACAGTGAACATTTGACCTTCTGTACAAGAGTTTCATGTTTAATATGCACAAACTGTCTTTTACATTTGATTAGCAATGAATATTTCTGGGATATCTTCTCTTTGCCTTTAAACTTCTCCTTTGCATATCATTCCAGATTAAATGAAATAAAATAAATGAAAAAAAAGAGGTGCTCTCAGACTCCTTCTCTCTATCTCTTTTCATATAATCTCGAAAAACTAAATCTAGTACTTGGTTACACTGCAGCACTATTTGTGATCGTACAGTATATATTATGTCGACTGCAGTGGGACTAAATTTAACATTTCCACATACTGAAGATGAAGAATGTCTAAGATGTCTATAGCATTATTCAAAAGTGCATGGCACAAAAGTGCTGCTCAAAAGGTCATCAAATGTTAAACTGTTGACATTCACAACATTTCGCCTGAATCAAAAACACATGCGTAAAATGCATCTTTTCATACATGCCAATAAGACATGTCATCAAATCAGAATAAGCACTACATATGTGACCCTGGATCACAAAACAAGAAGTCAAAAATACATTGTCTTGGTCAAAATTATAGATTTTTCTTTTATGCCAAACGTCATTAGGAAATTAAGTAAAGATCACGTTCTGTGAAGATATTTAGGTAATTTCCAACCCTTAATATATCAAAACTATATTTCTGTGAGTGGATGTCCTGCTACAGCACCTCTGACTAACAACTTCAAAGGCAATTTTCTCAATATCTTGATTTTTTCGGACTCTCAGATTCCAGAATTTTAAACGGTCGTATCTCAACCATTTATTGTCACATCCTAACAACCCACACACCAGTAGAAAGATTTATTATCCAGCTTTCAGATTATGAAACTAATCCCATTTTCTTAAAATTGAACCATAAGACTGGTTTTGTTGTCCAGGGTCAGTTTGGTTCCAAAATGAGACAACTCCGCTTTTATAAATGTTCCCAAATCATGTTTTATTATTGTGCATTCCAATTAATATCAATCAAACTGCAGTTGGTTTGTTTTGATTTAAGCTCAAACATTTCAGCTAACTATAAAACACAATAAAAACTATAGAGAAATGATTGCTTTTTTTAAATAGAGAGAGACTCATTTTGGAAGCAAACTCTTTATAATGCTGAGTAAGAATTCACCACAGTGCTTCTTATTCTCCACAAACATACTCACTGCATTATAAAGTTAGATGTGCATTCATTAGGAGAGATCCTCCGGCGATCTGATACGATTCTCATCCACTTACTTTCTGTGTGCGTGTAATCATTCTGCGCTCTTAAAGAGAATCAGGCGTCTTACCCATGTCGGTATGAGAAGGCTGGCGGGTCTCTCTAACAGATCAGGGGGATGTTTGGCTGCGTTCATCTCCCATGCAGCCTGTGGTTCGGTCCACTGAAGTCACACTCACACTTGGATCGGTCATTTATATCCAGTGATGCCCGTGCAGCGCGGAGGAGAGCCCGGGCATCTTTGGGAAGGACGCGGCATCACCACAAGGCGCAAGTTACTCCGGGCATCCAAACACACTTGAAGGAGATCAGCGGCTCCTTCTGAATCAATGGAAATGTACGTCGCTGCTTAAAGAGACATCCGCGCTTTAATGATGGAGAAAGTGAGGCGGTTTAGTCCTTCGGCTGCTCCGGCTCTGATCGAGGCAGATGTGTGTTGCTGGAGGTTCGGAGCGCAAATGTTGCGCGTCTTTCCTCCACCTGCATCCTTCAGCTTGAGCTCGGGCTGGGCTTTAACCCGTCACTGACTGAACTATACGCGACGTGTGATCTAAAACAGCGCGAATATTTCGACATATCGTTTCCTATAGACAACGTCATCTTGATGTAAGACATTAAAACGCAAAATTGCGTAAGCTGGTAAACCTGATGCATTTACATTTGTGCATTTGGCTGATGCTTTCGTGCATTTCAACAGTAGGCGTTCCCTCGAACCCATGACCTTTGCATGACTGACCTTACACAAACTATGATTTTATTATTGTAAAGTGTAGTAAGCTTTTTGGCAGATCATGTGTTTTACAATAGGTTTAGTATAAGGGTAAATACATTCTAAACAAAATGGTGCTTTAGCACTGAATGCGGTTCTTGGCTCTTAAGCATTGGGGAACCACTTTAAGTGCCACACAGAACCATATTTTGGTACTTCAGATGTTCTTCGGTGGTTCTTTGGGCTGACTGAGGTGCAGCACTGCTTCCGTATAAAGAACCCATCAAGCCCGTATGGTTCTTCTGCGGTTCTATAGAGCACCTCAGTCATCTCAAAGAACCTCTGAAGAACATCTGAAGCACCAAGATATGGTTCTATGTGGCACTTAAAATAGCTTCCCAAAGCTTATGAGCCAAGAATTACTCCTAGTGCTATATAGCACCATTCTTTAGAGTGTAGTTTTACAAATACCCAAACTTTTTTTTGTCATTGTTGTGCGAAATTTTTTTGATTATCATTTGTCATGGTTATACAGTAATTTAATCTGCTTATAATAATCATGTTCTTCCTTTAGTTTTATTTGTAGTAATTAATTTTGAGTGTAAGTTCATTTTAGTAAGGCGTGGTTTTACTACGAATACAGTGGTTACTGCAGTAAAGATATGCTTTTAAACCCATTCATAAAGAAGTGCTGTCGTTATGCTCTGTCCATGTTTTCAAGACTTTGAACTTCAGTGTTCAGTGGCCAAAATAATATGCCGTTGACCTGAATATTGAGCGTAACAGCTTCAGGTTCAGTCAGACAACACCCAACCTGTAATTAAGTACATTTCTGTCATGACAACTCTCTGAGGTTTAGCATGAAAGCGTACATGACATAAATGTATTTGGTCATAGCGGAATAGATTTGCTACGCTGCTGTTGCTGATGCTTGCAGGCGTGCTACTGCCAATATACACACAACATGCCGCTGTACATATAAGGCATGCATATAACATATGAAGAGTTTGGATCCAAAATAAGATAACTCCAGTTTTCAAAAACCATGATTTTAACAGTGCATTTCAATTACTGTCAATCAAACTGCAGTTGGTTGGTTTTGATTTAAGTGATAAAAAATAAAAAATATAGCTAACTAACACACAAACATAATAACGTCATAAAAACATGATTTTTGAAAATTCTTAAAAATTAAAAAATGAACTCTTCATATATGATAGACCTTGTGTGATCAGCTTGTATCAGATCTATACAGGTGGAGTTGGGGAAGGAGGAGGGTTTCTGAAACGCGCTGCACTGCTACAACAATCACCAGCCAAGTTTCTAAACATAGAGCAGCAAGATCATTGGCGGCTGCGCCGTGTATTAAGGTTATTGTGTCATGAAACACATTCATATAATATCACACTGCTCATGTTATTTAAACATCTTTAAGCGATTCAGACTCAAGAATCATTATTATAAAAAGCATCATTCATTTAAAGGTGAAAATGCTGTGCTCTCTGTATTGGTCTGGTCTTGAAGGGCTCCGAGGGGCCCAGACCATAAAACGGCCACCCACCGCAACAAAGCAATTTAGTGTTTTCCATGACGCGAGCACTTATAATAACAGCCCATCACATGATGTCCGACCTGTCATACTTTACTGGCCATCTGCAAGAACCCCCGAGCCGGCAGCATTTCTTTCATAAACCTCCACGGCCGCTGTGAGCTCTGCACGACGGGCTCTTGGACTGTTGCTTTCGCCCTCCTAATGCGATCACACTTACAGGGCGGTGAGGGAGGTAAAGGGCATCCGGGCATCGGGCCAAACTCACATCCAACAGTGCGGCTCCTGTAGGAAGCGCCGGGTACCGTCACCTAAATAGTCTTACTGATAAACATTAATTTCACATGAGCACCGGCAGACAACAGGGAAGAAAAACATGAGGAGATCAGAGGGACGGGGGAATAAAACTCACAAATGAAATGTGACATGACAAAACACTTACCTGACGAGATGCGAGAGAACGCACTGCCTGACCGTCACCGGGGAACAAAGTTTACATTTACAAAAGAAAACCGCATCAACGATTCAGCATCACAGGCATGAAGAAATAACACTTTTGTGAGAAAACTTCAGCAAATCACAGTCAAATGTTTCTTTAACAACTATTATTGGAAAAGGAAATTGTGCACTTACTGTATGTATGGTGTGCTTTCAAAACCCAGAATCTGATGTGTGATTTGTGCTGTTTCAACATCTAGATTGCATTCACGGCATGAAAAATACAAATATACTCAAATAAGAGGATGTGGGTGAAGTAATTGCCAAGAAAGAAACAGGAGACATTGAAGGTGGCAGTTATGGTGGGCAGAATGAAAAAACAACCCATAAGATCTGTTAGATCTGCACTTTATTTAAGAAACACAAAATCCTGCATCTGACAGTTGACACGTATTGAGAACACAATAAACCTTAAAAGTCATTCAAAATGATATACAAAAGGGTTAATGAAATGACATACGTATCCTTAAGCAGATGTTCTGAGGTTGTAACAAAAAATACAATTGACAAAAGAAAAGAAACAAATGGCATGTCATAGTGTGGATAGCGTGAAACGCATGTGAAGAACACATGATGACAGGACGTTTTTGTAAGAGATGTTGAAGGTTAAATCTCAACATCAGTCAGTAATGCCCGGTGTTATTAAAGTTAAAGTTAATAGTTACTGTTTTCTAATTAGTAAAGTGAGGGATTATATTGTTGTTCTGATGTAATTGAACTAAATTCTGTGTGTTCTATATTCAATAGTGGAAACGACATTCAAATGATAAATCTTACCTTAAAATGTTTGCTTTAAT
The DNA here is from genome assembly GCF_947034865.1 of Barbatula barbatula. Taxonomy (NCBI): domain Eukaryota; kingdom Metazoa; phylum Chordata; class Actinopteri; order Cypriniformes; family Nemacheilidae; genus Barbatula; species Barbatula barbatula. Next base: position 25,976,632 of record NC_136765.1, read on the forward strand.
GAGTCAGTTAATAAGAATCATTTCTGTAGTTATTTATTATTTATTTGAATAATAATCATTATTCAGTCATTTCATGTCTTTCTTTGAATCACTGAACTTATCAAGGTTGATGTTGGATATAGAAAGTCATTAATAATTGTACTAAGAAGTCATTTTTGCAGAGAATCATTTGTACAGTAATGTAATGACACTATTGAATTTGTCATTAATAACTAGTAATTCATTAGTTTTTCTGAGTAACTCACCCAACACTGGTTATGTCAATGTGTCTGTTTCTACACTTGGCAAATTTCCGCGTACAATTATTGAATTGATATAGCTTTATTGAATCATGTTTGTTGGATGCAAACTCAAATTGTACTTATTAATCCATGTAATCTTTCTCTCATTAAACGTCCGACCTGGACAATGTTACATCTCATCAATCAAACAAAATCTGTTTGTAAATATACTTTTCATTGACATAAAATGAACTATTTATGTTCCTCCAAAGAATAGCCGTGTTCATTTTTTGAGTGTAGAAGACTGAACCTTATGTCTCGCTGAGATGATTTTCTATCCAGGTTTTAAAGAAACACTGCTCAAATAAACACTGCTCAAACAGCACCGGTGATGTGGCTGTGATACTGAGTAAAAGTATTCTGTGACGATATGATCTGACACAGTCAAACTGCAATTTCCTCCACATTTACTGGAGAATGGACACCGAGCTCTCGAGGCGGAAGAGAAAAACATCACTTCTGGAATGTCATCTAAATGGTGTATCATCTTCACACGGCACGCTCGCTGGAAATCACCTGTAAAAAAGAAAAACACAAATGAGATCTCATTTATTTCTGATTTCTCATTTGATTCTCTTTTTATTTCTCATGAGCAATTATAGGAGATGAAGTCGTGACAGCCTCTGGGATGGTTTGTTAGTGTTTCTTTTTTGTTTTCTGTGTCTCAAGTTGATGTTGATCAGCAGGTGTCGGTGCTCTCGGGATGAGAGCTTTCCTCTGTGTTCCAGCCGTGATGGGATGGATCTGGTCATTTACACTGTCAGCAGGGGTCTGTTTGTGTAAAAACACACATTTTTTCAAAGATCAACATGTTGTTGCTTAGAGGGAGGAGGAAAGAAACCATCCCATGTTGCAAAGACCAGGGATCTCGTTTTTGGATTCTCTGCAGTAAAAATGAAAACCAGTCAAATGTGACATATTATCTGGGAAATTGTGTCTTGCAAACATACATTTTGTTTATCATCAAGAGAAAAATCAGAAGCAGCGATTTATAACGAACGCTGCATCATCTCGACATTATTTATGAATTATGAATGTTATTAGAGATGATATATGACACACATTTCATTAAATGACATCATGTTTCAGCCAAAGACAATATCATTACCTTTAATTAAAGAGCATGAGGTCTTCAGTTCACAATAACACTGTGTTCATAAGACAGAAATCAGTGTTAGGATTCATTCTTCAATCCAGTTAACTATATGCGACACACCATGTGATTGCGTGTCGATAAAATAACACAACTGATGAACTCATTTAAAATGAATTTACGGATGTGCATCCAAGAAATGACATGAAAAATGAAAATTCTGTCATCATGCATTTATCCTCATGTGGTTCAAAACTCTTTCTTCTTTGGAAAAACTAAATAAGACCCAAACATAATAAAACATATTCATAAATATACATTTGTTATGAATACTTTTCTCACCATCATGTTGTTGCTTATCCTCAAGATTCTTTAGAGATGTTTGGCAAAATATTCATACAAGCTGGTCTGAGAACAGACAAATTAAACATGTTAAAGTTGAATTCAGTTCATTTATAAGACCTTTATAGCATGATGTTTTAATAAACTATAATACTGTACATCTATTCACTATAATTCACCATACATCTATTTACACACAGTTATCTTTAAGAAGAAATATTTATAACCTCTTCAGAAATAGGACAGAAGCATCTCATCTGTTGACTCATGAGTTTTGAAGTAAAAGAGACGTGCTTAAACCTTCAAAGTAATCGGGTATGGGTTTGTGTTTTGACAGGTGAATGACCTTGAGCTGAAGAGATCATTAGATTCTAAAAACTGAGAACTACCGCCTGTCCCATACGCTGCCTTCCAAAGCCCCAGAGGATGCTGGGATTAACTGTGACCGAGGCAAAAGTTCGGTTTGTTCTGCCAAACAGGGAACATGTTCAGTCTGGATCTCCACACTTTCTGACAACACAAGGGAAACACACACAGACACGAGCAGAAACACACACACACACACACACACACACACAGACACGAGCAGAAACACACACACACACACACACACACACACACACACACAGACACAGACACGAAAAACACACGCACACACACAGACACACACAAACACATGCACACCCGCAGAAACACACACTCATAAACACACACACAGACACACACACACTCATAAATACACACACGCACACAGACACGAGCAGAAACACACACACACACACACACAGACACAGACACGAAAAACACACGCACACACACAGACACACACAAACACATGCACACCCGCAGAAACACACACTCATAAACACACACACAGAATCACACACACACAGACACACACAAACACACGCACACACACACACAGACACACACAAACACATGCACACCCGCAGAAACACACACTCATAAACACACACACAGACACACACACACGAGCAGAAACACACACACAGAATCACACACACACAGACACACACAAACACACGCACACACACAGACACACACAAATACATGCACACCCGCAGAAACACACACTCATAAACACACACACAGACACACACACACTCATAAATACACACAGGCACACAGACACACAAGCACGCACGCACAAATAAAAATTGTTTGTTATGTAACTGCGGTTTATTTAGTGTATGTACTGCATATATAACAGCAGTATGGTTAAATGCTAAACATTCTCAAAGCGAGAAACCTTTAGATTGTGCTTTTCTCAAAATCAATACTGTTTTCTTCAATAAAGCTTTGACTCTCTTATGCCTGATTTACTCTGAGTTTCACGGCACATTGATCCACACGCACATGTTTAAAAGGTAAAAATAAAAACTCCTGCTCATGTGCAGAAAAATCTATCGCTCTTTGGTCAAAGACGCTCATGTCCACAGTGCTTCACTCTGAGGGTTTTCTAAGAGACAGTTTTATCTCGAGTCTTTATTATATATTTGATATTCCTGTGACTCTTCTCACTGATATGAAACAATTGAGACAAATAGAACAGAACACGCAGGCGGTTTAGTGAAACGGTGGATCGTTCTATTGTTTGATTTCTTTCATAACTCACAGGACTGTTGGAGGTAAACAGACGCCTCACTGCTGATATGCAAATTTACACAGCCTTGTTATAAATGAACAAACAGTACACGAGGTGTGTAAACATACAGACAAGAAACATCAGAAGGATATATTTATATACTAGTTTTATACTATTACATATTTAGTGGGCTAATAAAAAACACCAGACAGCAGTTTGATCTGATAGCAGTGTCTGTTACAGGACTTATTTCATAGATCAGAGAAACAACCATAAGACAGATCGTATTTGAGCAGAAAACTGAACCTGAACATGTTGGGTTTTCACAAGATGCATGACATGTCCGAATCCCAAGCGCATGACCCCGGTGTGAACGATCTCATCAGAATTCATGTCAAATATCACTGGATGATTCAAAGCCAGAGATCAAACAGTCACAAGAGAGAAAAAGCATCAGCAAACTCAAGAGAATATACTGCAGTTCAACTTCTAATCATGTTTTATATTCACACATGCGACATAAGTGTTTTTTTTAAAGGGACAGTTCGTCCAAAAATGAAAACATTTTCCCTTATGTTCTTCATTCTTTCAGTCTCAGTCCTCATTTACCTTCACCACAGACTTTGAAATGAGCTGTGATTAAATGCACAGATGTCAGGATTGGCGGATTGAAATGAAGATAAATGGTATTGGATCACAGACAGATATCAATAAGAACAAGCAAAGACAAAGACCGCCAGCAGGTCATCGGGCAAACAGCAAGGGTCTCCTCAAAGAGAAACACAATAAAACACAGGTGAATGATTTCTAAAGCATTATTGTGTGTTTCTCCTCAGAGCAGATCTCACCTGCATCCTCATGAATAACATTAAAGACTCAATAATCATTCTCATTGTTCGGATTAATGGTGATGTGATAGTTTACATCTTAATTCACAAGACTTTTCATTGACCACAATACTTCACTCAAGCCATATTTAAAAGCTTATTTCAAGAAAATGCCTCACTTGTTTACCTCTAACATTCCACATTTTAAATCTGTCTTTGTGTTTTCTGGATGGTCTCCATCATCATGTGACGTCACGGGCCCCAGCGGCCCCATCCTCAACATCATCACCATCACCACGACCGGCTCATAACGTCTGCACAATCGCTCTCATTGACGCGTTCCGCCGTCAGCTCCAACCGCACCAACACATCAAAGTCTAGTTTCTCTTCGATATGAAATGTTCAGTCACACAGCGAGCATTGAATATAAATTTCCAGTACAGTCTGCATTGTGTTGACAGCGGGAGGTGAATGGAGACTTTTAGAGGCTTAAGGGATTACGGGCAAAGTTTATACAGAAAACATTAACAGAGCTGGTTGATCCTCAGTCTCGTTTTACAAAACATCTTGATAGTTTCAATGCAGGAGTCCCGTGAGAAAACACCGATCACTTCCAAATATAAACAGCTCATGAAGGTCATTATACATGAAACACCTGCATCATGAATCATCTGTGGATCGTACAGTCATTGTTCAATCAAAATTGACCCTGTGCACTGTATAAATAAAATAAAATGTGGTCACTCCTGGTTTCAGGCTAGCTGACAATTCTGTGAAAATGTCAACCTTACCATGACAAAATAAAGTTTTTACCAACGGTAACTATACTAACAGCACAGAAATCAACATTTGGTGGTTCAAATACCCATGTGAGGTCTCTCTTCAAGATTTTAAAGCATTTGTTTTACAGTAATATCTCATTGCCAAGAGCCATTTTCAGGATTGTATATAACGGTCCATATTCCTCATAAATGGGCACATGAAAATGATTATAAAAAGTATTTTATGTTCTATGAACCTTCTATGAAGAGTCGTCTCTTCTTCATTTGTCGGATATTATTGCTTCAGGTTTGTGCAATTTAATTCACAGAAATCCTACAGAGTTTGTCGTCTAACAAAATGATGTCCTTTTTTGATACATCATAACGCATATTTATCTCGTTTTAGATTAGAAAATTTGTTCACAGACGCATATTTTTCTGATGTTTAGACTATCAACAGGGGTTCAGTCAAATACAAACAGATGGTTCAATATACTCAGAAGGACTACATTCTCTGAGCATTTTTGTCACGTCCATAACGCTGGAATTGGCCCACTGTAATTCTTGCGATGACTGTGTTTTTGTCATTTGAATCGTTGGTAAAGTCATGTCACATAATTCAGACTTTAGTAAACAGCATGCAAAATAATTCTGTTATCACACTTTGGGTTTTAAAAATATGCATAAAGTTCTGCCGTTGTAAATGCAATTTACAAGCCAGGCTGAAGTAAAATGAGATACAGAAATCTCATACTGTAAAACAGCGTGATACCAGAGGAAGAAACGTCATTATTTCTCAAAAAAACTCAACAGTAAAAAGTCCAGTGAATGTGTAGAGAAGTCTTTTGTTAGGTTTATTCTGTGATTAAGACTCATTTTTCTCATAAATGAACTAAGAAGTATGTCTAGATGACTCCGTACATTGCTGTGGTGAGAAAAGTCTGAAAAGTCTTGAAAGGTTTTGTGATCTGCTGTGATTTATTATGTATGAAGAACAACTAAAGTAATTTAAAAGCATGGTGCATTAGACGGCCAAACCCTCCATCTGTTAAACACCAAATGTCCTGATTTTCTTTTGAAGCCACGTGTCCTTGAATGAAAGCTCGACATAAATGAGAGCTTAAAAACAATATTCAAAAATGATACTTTTTATTTTTGATCATTCCTTTCATCTGTATGTAATGTCACTCGAGGGGTCGTGTCCACACCCTAGTCTAACACATTTTAACACCCATCTGCTTTTTAGGACCTTCGTGTGATGGGTCGTCCCTGACACTGCATGATATAAAAACCCAAGTGCTTCCAAATGACTCAAAATAGCCGTATTTTCAGAGACACCTTGTGTTTTTGTCCAAAACAGGGACGGGCTGAAGATTACTCACACCTGAGCTCATTTAGATTTAATCTAACAGTGGTCCAAATGAAAGAGGAATAACAGACAGGCTCTGAAACATTGTGGTTTTCCTGGTTTTTATAACTCTTTATTATGAACTATAATAATATTCAAATCAACATTTAATATGAATGAAAAAGAATATCTCATTATCACATCCCCGCCAAAAGCACCAAAGTACATGTGCGATTCACTCACGGTATATGAAACTGCACCATATGTAAGCTCAGGGCGAGCTGTAAAACTATCGGAAAACCACAGTCCTAACCTTTTTCTCCGTAATGAAATCCCACATGGCCAGTCAGTGATTCATATTTCATCATTTATTCAAATATTGATGTCTGAGATTCCATAATTCTATGGAGAATGTAGTGTATAGTGTGAATTAATAAATGCCCCGCTTAAATATACGATGTGAGTAAACAGTGCTCATTAACAGCTGTTTAAGCAGTAGCCCTGCTTGAAATGAATAGATGCTTGGACCCAGAAACGGTATTCCTTACGTCACCACTTAACAACCCAATAGGGTCTACCCCGGTATTGCAGTGCTGGCACCATACTAATGGCACAAATACATTGTGGTCAACACAAAACATATTTAATACATGTTTAATGTCGTCTGGATCATGTTGTTTGTTTTTGTTGACACAATCTATGTACAGTGTCATGTAATGTGTCATATGTATTGTCGTCTCATTCATCTACAGCAGGGGTCGGCAACTCGTGGCTCTCGAGCCGCATGTGTGTCTTCTGCCCCCCTGCTGCGGCTCCCTACTGTCTTTATAAGGTTCTCCTCATGCCTGGGATTAAGATGCATTTTGGTCGATCGGATCACAAGTGAACGAAATAGGCACATACCCGTTTAAACCTGCTGCTGAAATCCGTCTATTTAGTCCACTTTTGACCCCTTCTGTCCTGATTTCTTAAGAAATATCTGAAAAAGCAAATACATTTACACATCCATACACCCTAGTGTAAGTGCATGCAATGTACATTTGAGCGCGACTGAAGATTTACATTAAGTAACAGCAGACGCTTTTATCTAGGAAGCAATAAGCGATATTTCATAAAGGAGCAATAGTACAATAGTTGCTAATACCAAGTTGCTAGTTTCAACAAAAGCCAGACCACTACCTGTTGAGAGAAAGAGGGTTATCAGTGGAATCGTCCGGGTGAAATGAGATGTTAATCTGGGTGTCGTCAGCACAACATTGATAGGGGAAGCTGTAGCCAAGGATGTCGTGTAGATGGACAAAAGCACCGGTCCCTGAGAGACCCCAGTGATCATGTGGTGAGCAGTGGACAGCGAGCCCCTCCATGAGACCCTGAAGGATCTGCCGGAGAGGTAGGATTTGAACCAGCGGAGAGGAGTGCCTGAGATTCCTGGAGATACACAAGGTTTCTAGCAGTATCTGGCAGATAGGTCTTGCAGAATCAGGACAGAGGATTTAGATTCCACGTTGGCTATTCGCAGTGCTTCTGTGACCAATAGCGGTGTAGTCTCAGCGGAGTGGTTTATTTTGAAGCCGGACGGCTTGTCGTCTGTAGTTTATTCTGGGATAGGTAGGAAGACACAAAAAAGGAGAGAGACTGGTCTGTAACTGTTGGTAGTAGGTGGGTTTCTTAAGTAGGGTCGTGACCTGGGCCTGTTTGAGTGTGGATGGAAAAGTGCCGGTGTAAATGTATAAATGTACATTCAAACGCGATCTGTGTATTAAATGTCGTGCTGACTGACATAAAAAATAGGGGCAAAGTCGCGTACATGATTACATTAGATTAGATTCAACTTTATTGTCATTACACATATGCAAGTACAGTGTAACGAAATGTAGTTTAGGTCTAACCAGAAGTGCAGTTAGCAAGTGCAGGATATACAGTTAGAATAAATACAGAATACAATATGAGCGAATATAATACAGTGGGAATTGATTACAAAAATATCTGCAGTAGGAATGTTCTATGAAAATATGACAGTAAGTATATACTATGAACAATATATACAGATGACTATATACTATGAACATTAATGTACAGGTGGATATGAACAGATAATAATTTAGACTAAAATAGTGCAAGTGACTTAGGTATGCATCAATTATTGACATTGGCTATTAAAGTTGCAGTGCAATAGGTGAGTTAATGCAGTTATTAAAGTTACGGTGGAGCATACGAGTTAATGCAGTTAATAGGTTGCAGTCCAGAAGATGAGTTAATGCAAGTTTATAGGTTACAGAGCAGTAGATTAGTTAATGCAGTTATTGAAGTTACAGTGCAATAGATGAGTAGATGCAGTTAATAGAATTACAGTGCAATAGATGAGTAGATGCAGTTAATAGAGTTACCGTGCAATAAATGAGTAGATGCAGTTAATAGAATTACAGTGCAATAGATGAGTAGATGCAGTTAATAGAGTTACCGTGCAATAAATGAGTAGATGCAGTTAATAGTTACCGTGCAGTAGATTAGTTAATGCAGTTATTGAAGTTACAGTGCAATAGATGAGTAGATGCAGTTAATAGAATTACAGTGCAATAGATGAGTAGATGCAGTTAATAGAGTTACCGTGCAATAAATGAGTAGATGCAGTTAATAGTTACCGTGCAGTAGATTAGTTAATGCAGTTATTGAAGTTACAGTGCAAAAGATGAGTAGATGCAGTTAATAGTTACAGTGCAGTTGATTAGTTAATGCAGTTATTGAAGTTATAGTGCAACTGATGAGTAGATGCAGTTAATAGTTACCGTGCAGTAGATTAGTTAATGCAGTTATTGAAGTTACAGTGCAATAAATGAGTAGATGCAGTTAATAGTTACAGTGCAGTTGATTAGTTAATGCAGTTATTGAAGTTATAGTGCAACTGATGAGTAGATGCAGTTAATAGTTACCGTGCAGTTGATTAGTTAATGCAGTTATTGAAGTTATAGTGCAACTGATGAGTAGATGCAGTTAATAGTTACAGTGCAGTTGATTAGTTAATGCAGTTATTGAAGTTATAGTGCAACTGATGAGTAGATGCAGTTAATAGTTACCGTGCAGTAGATTAGTTAATGCAGTTATTGAAGTTACAGTGCAATAGATGAGTAGATGCAGTTAATAGAATTACAGTGCAGTAGATAGATTAGTGCAGTTATGGAAGTGGTCCATTAGTGCAAATGAGCATTCAGTTAAATATTCCTGGTGTGCAAGTGAGCAGTATAGAGTGCAAATGATGCTGTGTGTGTGTAAACAGTCCAGTAGAGCAGATACATGAAGTACTGGTGTGTACAGTTCAGTCATGCATGCAGCCCTGTAGTGCAATGTAAACAATGTTGTAGCAGCATTGGAGTTAAGGGTATGAGAGGTACTGGAATCAGTGAGGGGACAGAGTTCAATAATGAAACAGCTCTGGGAAAAAAGCTGTTTCTTAGTCTGCTGGTTCTTGTCCGGAGGCACCGGAAGCGCCGACGGGAAGGCAGGAGAGTAAACAGTCTATGAGCGGGGTGAGAGGAGTCCTTGAGAATGCTGCGAGCTCGACGCAGACAGCGTTTCTTCTGGATGTCCTCAATGGCAGAAAGTGTAGTCCCTGTGATGCGCTGGGCTGTTTTCACCACCCGCTGCAATGCCTTGCGCTCAGCAACAGAACAGTTCCCGTACCAGACTGTGACACAGTTGGTCAGGATGCTCTCTATCGTGCAGCGATAGAAGTTCACCACGATAGTTGAAGACAGTTGGTTCTTCTTCAGTGTCCTCAGAAAGAAGAGACGCTGGTGAGCCTTCTTGACCAGGCATGAGGTGTTGGTGGTCCAGGACAGGTCCTCCGAAATGTGAGTCCCCAGGAACTTAAAACTGGAAACACGTTCAACAGCCATCCCATTAATGTGGATGGGGTCGTGTGTGCCTCCTTTCGCCTTCCTGAAGTCCACGATGATCTCCTTTGTCTTGGAGGTGTTAAGGAGCAGGTTGTTGTCTGAGCACCATGTGGCCAGGTGCCGGACCTCATCCCTGTATGCAGTCTCATCGTTGTTGCTGATGAGACCAATCACTGTTGTATCGTCTGCAAACTTGATGAAGGAGTTAGATCCGTTCACAGGCCTGCAGTCGAGTGTGAAAAGGGAGTAGAGAAAGGGGCTCAGTACGCAGCCCTGTGGTACACCAGTGTTGAGGGTGGTGGTGGTGGACCTGCGTGCGTAAGTGTCCTTATTGTCCAGATGTGTGAGCACAGAGTGCAGCGCCATGGACACTGCATCATCACTGCTCCTATTGTTGCGATAGGCAAATTGGTATGGGTCCAGTGTGGGTGGTAGGGAGACCTTTAGGTGTGCCAGGACCAGCCGCTCAAAGCACTTCATAACAATGGGTGTGAGTGCTACAGGGCGGTAGTCGTTCAGGCACGTCGGGTTCGAATGTTTTGGAATGGGCACAATGGAGGTGGATTTAAAACATGCTGGAACCACTGCTTGGGCCAGGGACAGGTTGAAGATGTCCGTGAAGACCCCAGCGAGCTGCTCTGAACATGCCCGGAGTACACGACCAGTGATGCCGTCTGGGCCAGCAGCCTTGCGCACGTTGATCCGGCTTAGTGCAGTGTGAACATTAGTGGCGTTAAGTGTGATGATTGGGTGGTCGGCAGAGGGTGTGAGCTTGGTAGCTGTTTCCTTATTGTCTCTCTCAAAGCGAGCATAAAAGTCATTAAGCTCTTTCAGGAAGACGGCATCTGGGGCTATGGGGGTGGAGTGTTTGGGTTTGTAGTCACTGATGGCCTGGATGCCCTGCCACATGCGTCGAGGGTCAGAATTAGAAAAATGCTCCTCTAGCTTCAGCTTGTAGCAGTGCTTGGCCTTTTTGATACCCCTCTTCAGATTTGCCCTGGAAGAACTATAGGCCTGTGCATCATCAGATCGGAAGGCAGTGTTGCGTGCTTTCAACAGGAGGCGCACTTCCTTGTTCATCCATGGCTTCTGATTAGGGTACGTGGTGATCTGCTTCTGGGTTGTGACACTATCAATGGTGGAATTTATGTAGTCCAATACAGAAGAGGTGTAACTGTCTATGTCCGTGTGAGAGCCACTTTTGGCCTGAGAAGCAAACAGACTCCAGTCTGTGAACACGAATCAATAGATTGCAAATGTCACAAATTGCCTTGAGACCGGGTCTGTACACAACATCATCACCACTGCACCACAGACACCTGAATCTAGATTTACACCCAGTCACAGTCCTCTACATTCATCATTTATTGATAAATTACTGCTACCATATCACCAGCTGTGTATACAGAGCCGAAGTAAACTGAACACGAGTTCTTATTATCAGTTCTTACAGCTGTTCTGTTCATTCTCTCGACCAACTTCATAAAAAACATGATTTAAAGCAGGACATTTTCTGGAAGATTTTTCTTCACTCTCGCTCCAAAACATCCTTAAAAAATAGTTTAGTTAGAAATTCACAAATTTGTGTACATACAAATAAAATATAATGCAATTCAAGCAGAAGTTTCAGATCACCAGAAACAGTCAAACGATTGGGCCTGATTCATGGAAGATAAGCAGAACTGCTGTATTTTATGCATAAAAGCATTTTCCAATGGATTCTGAAAGTCTGATTCTGAAACTTTTGTTTCATAAATAAAGCCTAGCTTTAGACAAACAGAGGCTGTGTTCGACATCCGTTAAACGTGCGATGTGATCTGACACAAGTCAAATGTCCAATAGTTAACAGGAACATAATTCTGCAGATGGGAATGAAGCGTGTCAATGCAGAAGCCGCGGAGACGTTCAGGTGCTGTATTTCTATTGTTAGTAAAGTCATGTAGCTGTGAGATGAAAGCCAGCGCCCCGCTGTGACCCATATAACATCAACATTAGTCTCGTTCCTCTGCAATTAGCCCACATTTCACTCCAATACAACTTACTGCTGTAACCCCACACATCTCACCACAGCCTGTCTGACACCTTCTAATGAAGCCATGAGTGACAGCACACGCTAATGACATGTCAAACGTGTGCAGAGAGAGAGAGATGATTCTGCCTGACATATGATATATATACTGTATTCTATATTTTATCTTACATTATTTAAATTTTACTCTCATGTTTGTACTGGAAGAACATGCAATCATGTAAATAAAGTACCTTGATATTGAAAATGAAAATTGAGAAATTGAGACAGAGAGAGAGAGAGAGAGAGAGAGATTGTATGTGAGAGTTTCCAATATATCAACATAACATATTATCAACATATTATTATATCCCTTTATTTAAATGTATATTTTACTTTTGTAAATCTTTGTTTAAACTATACACAATTTCTGTTCGTATAAATGTACATATTTTATAAACTATAAGTTGCACTACATACATCACATATAGATTATTACTATAACTATTTTTATTTTCATTTGTTTACATATTGCACTATTTGTACTGAGCCCAGCTGCAAAAGCTTTGACAATAACAATGTACATTTTGTCATGCTAATAAAGCACACTTACATTGAAAAGGACAGAGAGAGAGATTGTATGTGTAATACATTTTCATAAGATCATTCAAGCTTTATGATTCTAGATATCTACCCGAATAAAGTGAGATTATATAACTCACAATATCTTTACCCTCCTGACGTCAGCATTTAGATGTTTTTCTATATACACAATGCACAAAACCATGTACACTGTATTCTCTATGCACAGAAGCGAGGTCATTGCTAACTGATATTTCAACTCAATGTTATTTTTATAGCGCTTTTACAATTTGCATTGCATCAAAGCAGCTGTTCAAGAAAACCAAAACAAGATAAATTGAACCTTAAAAGTATGAAATAGCGAAGGTAAGGGAAAAAAGCAAAACCAGAAGCAAACACAGACACGTATGTACACACATATTGTATTAAAATGGTGAAATCTAGGTTGATATTGTAGCAAAAAGCAAAAAGATGAATAAGGAAATTTGTCCCATTGCAAACAAATGAATAAAAAAACAACTCCATTTTTATATAATAAAGGCTTTTAGTGTATTTGTATTACTGAGACATGAAAAGTGGAAATGTTTGTTGAAATGAAAAGTAGAACAACATCTGTTATATGAAAACACAAGTAACCTGAAGTGTAAACTGAACTACGGGAGTAAATCTCATCCTCAGGCTTTATTCACAACTGTCAGAATTAAACAGAATCTTACCTGATGATGATGATGATGATGATGATGATGATACCTGTCCTTGTGTGATCTTACAGAGTTCCTCTAGTGAACACTATTCTTCTTGTTTTGCAGAATCCCATCACATTTCTCTGGCATGCAATGACAAAGATATAAAACAAACACTGTCATACACTCTTTAAAAAAGATTGATAGAAGAACCTTTAACATCTGAAGAGCCTTTCTGTTTAAAAAAGGTTCTTCGGAAGATAAGCGTAAGAAGGTGATGGTTCTTCAATAAACCATTGACTGAATTGTTGTTTGTGGAACCATAAATGGTTCTTGTGCGACATCGCTGTGAAGAACGTTTTAAGCACCTTTATTTGTAAGACTGCACACTTAAAAGTATGAACAAAATCATACAGAACTTACATTTTATGTGAAGCTGTTCAAAAGCTTTGTGTTAGAGACCAACAATGTAGTTTCTTCAGAATAATTTCATGATCGTGTCGGTTATCTTTGAGTAAACATCTCTAATGTATGCATTGATCATGAAGCGTTGCCGTCCAGCGCCACGCCAAAGTATCCACCGGTTTGAAGCTGAGAGGGATTTCAGAACACGACGGCAGTTCACACGTAAAACTCTGACAGCGCTGAATAGACCGAGGGAGGAAAGGATGGAACGGAATGAAACACCCATTAAATGTGCTGGAAAAGAGTCCCGCCTTGTTGAGTAATTTCCATCAAAGCTTCACTTTAATCCTGATTATCATTACAGAAACCTGAATCATGCAGCGCTCCAACACAGACGCTCGTCCCAAGATCACAGTTCACAGGGACAAACCTCATAAAAATAATCAAGAACAGCAGGTTATCCTATATTCTATTCTCAAGCATCATTCTAATGTGATCTCTAAAGAAAATGAGATCAAATGGAAATCTCATCTGCGTCTCAGATATTTCTCCTGAGAAAAAGAGTCAGAAATGTGTCAACACATATCAAACTGCCAAATGAATAAATGCAAATAAATGCAAACTGAGCTCAGATTCGTCTCGTCTGCGATCAAAAGTCAATATTAGTGAAGATCTCGATATCAAACATTTCCTCCCAAACCATTCCATCACATTTACTCAAATCCAGATTATCTGACCTCTGCAATCTACATTCATTTACACCTCCAGACTCTCCATGTGTTTCTGTTTTACTTCTCATGAGAGAAACATCAGAGACTAATTTGATATTAAAGCACAACTGAGAACTCCATCAAATCTCGCTGAGCTATGAGAGAGACACATCTGAGCGATATCCTTTTCTTCCAGGACTTCTTTAAAAGTATTTTTTCAATATCCCAAACATGGTGGGAGGGTTTTTCATTTAGTTATGATCAGTGTTTCTGAAACAGAAGAGTGAGATTGTGATTTGTATTCTGTCAGTGGACGTGTGTTTTATCTGCACCGGCAGGCCGACATGTTCCCGTTCCACTTTCGATTCTCTTGAAGCACTTCACTGGATCTCTTCTGCTTACTGTCCAGTTGTGTTCGCCTCTCATGGGCCCAATTGTTTGACCTGCTGAAGCTTGGCTCTGAAAAGCGTGAGGCGACGTGACGTGACCTGCTCTCTGTGCTGAAGAAACTCACAGCATTTTCAACTCACATTCTGAAACGTGTCCAATGTCTGTGACGTGCTTCATTTCAGTGTAAATGTGTTTATCTTAAAGTTGTCTTTCCTGAAGCTCAGTGGTCAGAGCATGGCGCTAGCAACGCCACAGTGTGGGTTCGATCCTGGGGATTGCATAAACTATGAAAACTAATGAGTATAATGCAATGTAAGTCGCTTCGGATAAAAGTAATAATCACATATACGTCATGTTATGTAAATCTGCCTGTATTTCAGCTTGTTGCTCCATGAGAGAAGAGCTGAATCTCTGTCGATACGACTGTGAAAGCACAAGCTTACGTAAGACGGGTGAAACCAGCTCCATTCTGAACACAAACACTGAAAGATCACGTCCAAACACCTGACGGAACATAACTTACATTGTGTGGCTGAGCCGTAATAAATTGGATTTCTGTTAACACTTCACCTCACCAAAAACAAAATGAACAAGTTTTCATTACATCAGGGGAGAATTTGTGTTGCTGTTAATTGCCAGAAATAAATGAATAAAGTGAAAATAGTGAGAAGGATCACCAGTGGGAATATATTAAAACTTAAAGAGTCAATATTATGTGAAATAACAAGTTTATGCTCATACACGGTGAAAAACAGTCAGTTATTGTTACCACACTTCTTGACTGACGCTCAAATGATTCGTTCGGCGATTCATCCTTCTAATCTCCTCCTTTCTGTTCACAAGTTCACAAATGAAAAATCTACATGTGCTAAAGTTTTGCTATTGAGTTACCTTCATAGTGCAAAGACCTTTACATTGAGTGTCGCTAATCAAACACAGAACTGAAATCAGAACGACAGACGGCATGTTTGCGTGATTCAGAGTCGACCTAACAGTTTTATTCATTCACTTTACAACTTGACTGCTCACACACATCAACAATACACACTGCATGAAATGTCATTTTACGGTCATTGTAATATTTTCTCTTTAAACATTGATCCTATTTTGATCATAAGCATTGTGGGGGAATGCTATAAAAATGCCCTGTTGAAAAAACTGCATGCTGTTATGTTTTGACGCATGCTAGATAACCACATATGATGTTTTTTTCAACATGGTGCTACAATGCATCATATCGTGCAAATACTTTCTTTTTGATCTTTGGCGTGAAGCGTGAGCTGCACGTGTTCCCATGACATCTAGTCTCAAACATCTCAGTAGAATCCAAAAATACCTGATATCTCAAAAACAGAGACTCGTTCGTTTATTGTTCAGTTAAAGGCTTCACCAAAGGAACTGTGAAGTTTAGAAAGCTGGAATTTATAGCATCTCCTAAAAAGCGTGTAGTGCCCAGTTTCCATGGGAACCGCAAAGCAATCGAGATGAGGTTGCTCACCTGACATCCATGAGATCGCAGAGCAGCAACAGAGTCTGCAGACCTTAAACCTCATGACTCCTCGAAACACAAAACCTCACATCACACACTGATACACCTTCTGTCATACTGTGAATATTATTATATCGGATTGAAAGCAGGCTAGCTCGTCTCCTTCTCTCTCTGAGTGTGAACCGTAGTAAACCTGCGGTGTCCGTCATCCACACAATATTATACTTCACCCCAAAACCTAAAGAAAAAAAATGTGATGACATATGAAGACTTTGTTTCCAAAATGAGAAATGAGTTTTGTTGTTATCATGTTTTATTGTGTTAGTTAGCTGTATTTTTGAGTGGTCATGGCTTAAAGAAAATAACAACAACTGTAGTTTGACTGATATTAACTGGAACGCAAAATAAAAACATGATTTTTTAAATCATAAAAATGTATCTTTTTGGAAATAAACTCTTCATGTGTAGTCCAGTATGCTTACAGAAATCTATGTGTGCTGTTATTACACATCAAAAAAATGAAGTTTACTTATAATCTGCCCTACATACTACTTTACATTAATAATATACTTAACATGAAGTATACTTGACTTAAAAATATAGTGATAGAAAAGAATACAGTATATTTGGTATGTACTCGTAATCAGTCATAAAAGAATACTGAAGTATTTTGAGTATACTGTGTTAACTCTTGATTGAGAAGTCTATTAAAAATGTTTTCACACAGTATTTCATACTGTCCTAAACTCACACGTCAATATAGTAACAATATAACACAAATAATATTAACTACGGTTACTTGCAGGTGAAAGCCTACTTCCAAATTATACTTCAAGAATTAAAACGGTTAAACTAGTTTACTGAGAGTACTTCAAAGTGTACTTTAACCAAATGTGTGACAAAACAAACATAATTTTCATTAAATGTACATTTTGGGCTGACAGACGTTTCTTTACATTCACCTGCTGTTTCGTTTTGTTGTTTTCTTAATGACTGTAAACAGTGATCGTTCATAGTGATCAGTTCTTTCGTAAAGTAGTAAATGTTTCCTTCATATTCACCCGCTTATCACATTCACAGCCACTGTTTCACCTGATGCTCAGATCATCATCATCATCATCGTCTCGCTGTCAGATGAGGAGTTCCTGAAGAAAACTTCAATAAGATCCTTGGCACAGAGTCACTGTCAATAAAACATTATTTAATTTCTATGTTAATGCATGAATTCAATGGGAATAATGTGAAGGGGATTGTATTATGACAGATCCTGATGACTGGAGAAGACACACAACATGTCAACAATAACACAGAAAAGCCATAAACAATCCTTCACCTGATATACTGATCAAGAAATCACATTTGCACAGATTACATGCAGTCTATTCTTAGAGAACGAGATTTATTTCAAGGTTTGGAACTTAAAGGCGCTCCTGGTCATTTCTGACACCTCAGTGCATATCTGCTGAAATCTGGAAAGAAAGAATCACTGAATGTGATGTGAACGTCTATCAATAAGAAATCAAATGACGTCACAGACTAAAGGGGCCTCATTCAGGAAACATTAGTAAATACGTGAGTAGATTCCGCGTAATTTGCGCATAAAACAGAAACTTTCCTCTGGATTCACAAATACTTCATAAACTTCAGATTTGATAGTTTAAACCAAAATAGGTAAAACCAATAACCCCACTCTCACCATCGACGGCACCTTGTCTTTCCATCTCCACAGGCCCGCAACCTTGGCGTGATTTTTGACTCCACCCTCTCCCTTCAGCCTCACATCCGCCAAGTCGTTAAAACCTCCTTCTTTCACCTCCGCAACATCGCCAAAATCAGACCCTCTCTCACACTCCCAGCTGCCGAAAGACTCATTCATGCCTTTATCTCCTCCCGACTGGACTACTGCAACTCACTTCTCCTCAGCATCAGCTCCACCCACCTCAACCGACTCCAACTGGTCCAGAATTCAGCCGCCCGACTCATCACCCGCTCCAAATCTTGGCATCACATCACTCCAGTTCTTAAACAACTGCACTGGCTTCCCATCTCCCACCGGATCACCTACAAAATCCTGGTCCTCACCTACAAAGCCCTTCACCATCTGGCCCCCACATATCTCACTGACCTCCTCTCCTTGTACCAACCCTCACGGTCCCTCAGATCCACCTCAGCTGGTCTCCTCTCCATTCAAAAGTCAAAACTCTGCAGTTTTGGGGACAGAGCATTCTCTAGGGCAGCTCCCAGGCTCTGGAACTCCCTCCCCCCTGACATACGCACTTCTGAGACACTTGCCATCTTCCAGTCCCGCCTTAAGACCCATCTCTTTACCTCTGCCTACCCATTGCCCCATGTCCCTTTTTTTGTTGTTGTTGTAAAGCGACTTTGAGTTCTTAAAAAGCGCTATATAAATTCAATTTATTATTATTATTATTATTATTATAGTTTGTTCATGAATTACAAACATTCATAAACAGGGCGAGCATGCACGCGCATTCACAATCAGCAAAATCCCCGCCTATGAATTACAGCTATGCAAATGGCGTATCTAGGATTGCTGTAATCCTCTGGACTGCATTCACTGTTTGTCCACATTATGCTGTATACATGCAATTTAACCGTTTTTAGGCAGCTGAAATAATAACACCTGGTGCTCTTCTGAAAACGGCCAGCTGGTGGCGCCTTTGGTGGCACTGCGCGTTATTCCGGAGATGTGATTTAGTCTACTTGTTACTAGAATCGTATTTTGAAGAATATTACAAAATATCAAAATGCTGTAACCCTTCATATTAAGATAACAATATTATCTATTGTTGTTGTGTATGATGATTGGTCAATGAAGTGTTTGTCCCGCCTCTTCTTCGCTGTGATTGGACGGCTGTGCAAAAAAGGACCGTGAACTGCGTTTAACAATGTTAAAAAGTAAAAAATGATAAACGACATGACAAAAGAACTATTGAAATATCATTATACGTTGAGCATCAAAATGCAATGTCATCAGTTTGTCTAAATGAATACAGAACGTCACGTGAGGTTTTACACGTGGTATGGAGCAGGAGTACACTTCTTTCGTACCAACTAACATTATGAGAATACGAACATTTTCAAGAATCCTAAAATGTATATTTGAATGACTTAACGAAGGATTAACACATAAAATGTGTCCTGCTCGTAATGAGACCCAATGTGTGAAGAGAGTCAGACATGGATGAAAAGATAAAGACTATAGCGCTCTCTGGTGGACAACTAAAATAATTTAAAAAAAACAACTAAATGGTTTCTCTACTAAACTTATCTATGGGTAAATTATCCAGGTGTCCAGAAAAGCATGTTTCATAAATCTTTCCAGCATTCTTTCTGCTCACGAAGTTGGTTGTATGCAGAGCTGTCATGTGAATCTGAATGGTGATTATCAAATATAATACTTTTTCAACATTTTAGAGTCACTTCGTCATTCCAACGTGTAAATCCGCGTTATTTTATAGACTTTAATGTTCTTGAAAGTAGAGGCAACAGCTACAAACAACTCTTGGGTTTTAACAAACCCCATTAACTTCCCAGATCTTTAACCGTTAGGCTTCACATTGTGGATCATAAAACTGTGATAATGTGTTTTATGGTGTAAAGTTTATAGAAGGGCATTAAATGTGAAGTTTAATTGACTAACATGTAGTTGCACGCGCGCGTGTTCTCCTGTGTGTCGCTCTCCATGGTACTGAAGCTGAAAGTGGGTTGGACTGAGAGCTGTCAATCATTTTCAGCTGGTACATAAATAACAAAAAACACCAACCAAAGGATGTAAAAGCTACATGGGGTAATAGTTCCATATCACTTATATCAAAGTAAACAAAGATCTTATGTAGCAAAAAACTGACTGTAACGTCACCTGATCCAAGCACAACTCCAATTCAATACCAACACAAATATTTCTACTACTCTTCCCCCCAAAATTGGCATAATAAAATAAAATAAACATGTGTGAGTAGAACGTTCTGCATTTACATTTAAATTTGCAGACGACATACATTGCAATATACTATATACACTAATGGATGAAATTAATAATAATGATCGATAATACATTTTCATGTCATAATACAATCCCTGTCATAATTTCATCCGCACTGTACTTCTGCATCAATAATATGTTTTTATTATTATTTTAATAAACTCAGGAGGACATTTAACGGATTTAGTGGATAATCATTTAAAACACGATTTCTTAGCTGAAATGTGTAAATAGCCGCGTGTGTGAATGATCATGTGTTCCGTTGTCGACATCTGCTGTCGGCTCAGAGAGCATCATTCAGCAGGGGGTTACCGCAGCATCATCCACACCCTCAGCCTCCCCTGCGGGAATCGAAACATCCATCACTCACATATCTCCATCGAGGACACAAAGGCCCTCATCCAAGTGACGTGAAGCGCATTGTTCTTTCTTTAATGGCGTCTTAACTCCAGCGCGAGGTATGGCAGCTAATCAGAGGCTTTGTGAATAAACGTCACACCGCTCAGGTTTTCAATGCACGCGTTTGTGTTCTTGTGTTCAGAGCCGATGGTCGTTTGGTATTGTGTTAAGAGCCTATCGTATCACTGCTGATCGTTTAACATTCGTCCTCGAGACGCGTTTGCGCGCATGGTGTGCGGATTGCCTAATGCATGCGCAGGTGTCGTTGCAAAGAGGATTGCGCGATGTAATTTCCGAACGCATGTGGAGAAAGGACAGTGATGTGAATTTGCCGTGAGTGCATTGCTGTGGTCCACACCCGTCATGTCTCCTCCAGCATCAGCTGAATCCAGCACCACCACCACAGTCTGTGAGGAGGACACCGACAGTCCCAGAGAAGAGGTAGATATATTCTATATATACTCATACCTGCTTATGTTTGCGTTTTCTCTCATGCTAGAGCAGAGATGTCACTGTGAGTAGACATGATCTGTGGATGTGTGCAACGCTGAAGCATCAGTGCAGTAAATGCAGAGATTGGCCTTATGATCACAGAACAGGCCACTTCCACAGTAAAGCAAACCTTTTGGGGTTCAATAAGGTTCAATAATAACCTAAGTAATAAAAAAATTCACAATATGCTCTGGACTTTAAATGACTGTACTCTGTAAAATATGGATCACTGGTTTAAATGAACCTGGATAATGTTACTATAATGTTAGTAAATATGTTACCCAACCATGGGCAGTGTTTCAATATTCAGGGATGCGCTGGCTTCTAAAATTCAACCTTAAGGAGCCAAATAACCTTTTATATGTTAAATTACACTAGAGGGATAATATTTGAAGAGATAATTTGTAAGATAACTTCAACAACGCCAACATGTTTTTTTAGTTTCTGCAAATAAATGCTTTGTTTGCACTACATAACCATACCTGCATTTTGTAAAAATTTGAATTTAAATGTGAAAAAAACCACAAATGTCAAATATTTCCATGTCACCCACCAAACAACGGGAGTTTCAAAATATGCAAAGAGATGTAAAAATGGATAAAACATACAGTACATTTTAAAACAAGATGTGTTCAAGACATTTGTGACCAGGCCTGTGCAAACCAAGCTAAAAAACATTTTTTCCACATAAATAATTCTACATTCTGGAAAAATATCAATGAGATATCTTTGAGTAAGGCCATGTCAAAAATTTAAATTGTGCTGAAATAAATGGTGGAAATCAATCGTAAACACATTATAATTGATTGAAACTTTAGCCTGGATTTCTGTCTCTTATTTGCTGTTTTACGTTTTTGCAAAAAGAGTCCCCATATTGAAATTGCAAAATTTGTTCCTGCCCAAGTTTTAACCAATCAGAGTGCTTCAGCGTTTATGCATATTCAAGTTTTGTTACAAATGCAATGCGTGCTGATGCTGTTATCTTCTAAGCTTCTTTGTTTTTAACACATTTTTCACCATTTAAAAACAAATCTCATGTGCGCCGTTACCTTTTCTTCCTTTCTCTCTCTCATGTGAGCAGCAGAGGCCGGTGAAGCAGTCGCTGAGTAAGTCCATGTGCAGAGAGGTGTTCTGGAAATGCCTGCTGCTCTCCATGCTCATGTACGGCTGCGTCGGGGCCATGGTCTGGTGCCACGTCACCCGGGTCACACGCTCCACCATCATGACGCCCGTGACCTACTACGACAGCCCCTGCTCGGACGGCTACATCTACATCCCGCTGGCCTTCCTGGTCATGCTTTACATCGTGTACCTGGTGGAGTGCTGGCACTGCCACGCCAGAAACGAACTCCAGTACAAAGTGCACGTGGAGGGGATTTACGAACGGGTCCAGAGAATGCAGCGGGCCAAGCCCTGCATCTGGTGGAAGGCCATCAGCTACCACTACGTGCGGCGGACGCGGCAGGTAACGCGCTACCGCAACGGAGATGCCTACAACACCACGCAGGTGTACCACGAGAGAGTGAACACGCACGTGGCCGAGGCCGAATTCGACTACGGCCACTGCGGCGTCAAGGACGTCTCCAAGCAGCTGGCGGATCTGGAGAAGTCCACCATCACCAAACTGAGGTTCACCAAGTGCTTTAGCTTTGGCAATGTGGAGTCGGAAAACTCCTACCTGACCCAGCGGGCCAGGTTCTTCACCGACAACGAAGGGCTGGACGACTACATGGAGGCCCGGGAGGGGATGCATCTGAAAAGCGTGGACTTCAGAGAGTACACAATCGCCTTTTCCGACCCAGACCGCCAGCCCTGGTACGTCTCCAATTATGTCTTCTGGGCGGCCGCCTTCCTCACCCTGTCGTGGCCGTTGCGGGTGCTGACGGAGTACCGCACCGCCTACGTCCACTTCCGCGTGGAGAAGCTCTTTGGCGCCGACTACGTCCCGGTGACGCCATGCGACGAGCGACCCTACTGCAGACGCATCCCCAGGGTCAACACCATAGACAGCACCGAACTGGAGTGGCACATTCGCTCCAACCAGCAGCTGGTGCCCAGTTACTCCGAGGCGGGTCTGATGGACCTGGCCCAGCGCTCGGGAGGGCACCGGCAGAACTGCGAGCGCTGCCACCGTGCCATTAGCAGCTCGTCCGTCTTCTCCCGCAGCGCCCTGAGCATCTGCAACGGCAGTCCTCGCGTCCCCTTCAGCGCCAGCCGCTTCTCTCTGAGCCGTTTGTACGGCTCGCGCCGCAGCTGCTTCTGGAGGAGCGGGAGCCTTGAAGACCCCGAGAGCCCCGGCGAGAACACCCGCTGCCTGTCCGGACGAATCGCGGCCGAGGAGGACGACCCTCCGCCGTACCAGGATGCCCTTTACTTCCCAGTGCTCATCGTGCACTGTAGCGAGAGCTGCCCAAACCATCGCTCCTTCCACAGGAATAGTTCGTGCGTGGAGACGTCTTTATGACGGGCTGACCGGGGCCCCGTAAACCTCTCTGCAACACTACACACCTCCTGAAATACAAGACACGTTACGTTACTCAGGAAGCATATGTCCGTATGCCTCCTTCAACGGATGGAACGATTCACAAACACATCCAACGCAATAAGCATTAAGGACACGAAGCGTTGCAACAAGTCATCATTTTCATCAGGAAAGCCGAGAACTCAAAACATCAACAACAAAGCAAAAACATGACTGTTCAGACATTTTTCTGTTTATGAGTAACTGTTGCACTTGAGCTTACCTCAGTGAATATGTATATCTGTGGATTTCATAAACAGAATGTATGAAAGAAAAGTATTATGGGTGATTTATCATCAGGCAGAACTGTACACTGTTAAACGGTATTATGTCTATAATGGCGATGTCAACAACAAATATCTCAAACCATGTATAAAACAACAACATATTACACATTTCAGGCTATGCAACTATGAATCTCTGGCATGTTATGCCTTTAAAATGTACGTACAGTATATAGCCTGTCATTGACTGTTAAAGCTTTCTTCTGTGTATCTAATGTACAAACTATTTAATGATGAACTGAATGATTTATGCGTTTTCATGAAGGAACTGATATTTAGTGAATGTTCTAGGGATAAGTGGCTAATCACCTATGAGCTCTTTCAATACCATGAATGCCGATTCTATAGACGGTTTCATCTGAACAACATAATTAACCGTTACAGCGCATGCACACTTTTGTGACCCAGACTGAACTTCCGCTACACCTTCACAAACAATAGAGCGCCTGTAGATTATTCTGATAAAAATCAAAAGAAACCCAGATGAAGCGTTACTTGGCTAAACTTGTCTCTCCAATATTATGACTTTAGACTGTGATACCAAGTTCAACCTCTAGATGACAGTGGACCGTACGGTTTCTTTAAATGCGACCGAACTACAGGACAGATTGTTCATTTAATCAAATGAACATACAACAAAGTTCAACAAATCGTTTATTTAATACAATTATTATACAATAAAATAATATTAACGTAAGTTAACTTGAGGTAACACCTGATGAAACGGTCTATAGAGGTGCAAGATTCTTGCCCGGGTCAATGAGATGAAAAGTCATAACAGCTTTATGTCAATAACATGGACATTATGCAGCTCTAGATCATCTGTATCGCTCATTTCAAAGGTGCAGAATACTTTCTGATAGCTTCATCCTTACTGATAAAATGCTTTAGAGACGTACAGATCTTGAGCATTGCAAAGACATTTTTTTAATCTTGTCAGTATAGTTCAGCGTAGGCCTGTATATCTGTGGTCTGTTGCCTGTGACGTCTGAAGGTTGCGAATGTATTTTTCAACGTTGCGTCCTTTCACTTTTATAATGTGTATCAAATCACGAACGCCTTTATGTAGCACACATTAAACCAGACATGTTACAATAAACAGATGTAAACTCACCAAATAAACTGCGTGTGGGTTCATACAGATGTCATTTGTGTTGAGATGGAAGATGGTCCTTCAAGCACACAAGCCTGGAAACAAGATAAAAGGAACTCAATTCATGCACACAATTCATCTGTGTTTGTTATTACAATAAATTTGTTTTGGGACGTGTCATTAAATTATATTAACTTGCTAAATATCTGAAACAAACTAAAGTATAAACTTATGGAAGCCAGTTTCCGCCAGGGTTGGATAAATTTGTATATTTTATAAGTCATTAGTTTCTCATTATTTTCAGATACTAAGTCACAATAATGGGCTTCCATAAGAATCTTGACTCGTATTCTGGAGTATAATCATCATCATCATCATCACACCAGGATGTATGGAGACGTTGCTGTTGAAAGCGCATTAACACAAACACACCGCTAGACAGCAGCAGAGCTTCAAACTTGACATTTATTTTCCGCAACAATGAAAAGGCTTTACCATACTACCACCATACACTAACTCGTGTATATAAAGATGCTAATTGTCTAACTAATGTAACTAATGTTACGGAAATGACATTTTTGCTAATATTGCTTTACGCAATTATTTATGTATATGTATAAACTTGTTCAATACTTAATGACTCCATGCAATTGTGTAGAAATTTCACAGGGGTTTATTTTCTTTTTCTTTTTGACAGTCAAAAGTGCCCATAGTTGCATAAACACCCATATACAGTATGTTTGGATAGTACATGTATGTTTCCCTGACAGGGTTTTGTGTTTAATTAAAGAAAAAACAGCAGGAATAACTGGTTGCTGGATGACTCTACAGAGAAAGACTGAAGCAATGGAAATGTTATAGATGTTTTTAAATCTTTTGTTTGTAAAGTGTACACATATCGGTTTAGTGAAAATGTCATCTTTTGTGTGGTTTCATACTCAGTCCGAATGCTTTCCGGTGTTTTGAACAATTGATTGACAATGAAAGAAGATAAATTCAAATGATGTTATTGTTATCAGGCTCACCTTTGGTAAATATATGTGTTTGCTCACAGATACCTGCACTCAGGGTCAGAGGTCATGTGGTGAGGGGTGAGGCGCAAAACAAAACAGCAGATCATCATCATTAGTTCCTCTTTCTTTTACTTTAACCTCCCATGACAGTGCCTAAGAACTCAAATAATCCGATTGATGACTGAAAATGTTCAAAACATCCTTTCAAATTCACCAGAAAGATGTTTTACTGCTTATTAAAAGGTTACCACAGTATTACAGTGATTTGGGGACAAGGGATCATAGTAAAACCAGCTGTTTGGACATCACCACACTGTTCATATGAAGAGTTTGGTTCCAAGATGAGATAACTACTTTTTTCTTTAAATTGTGTTTTTCTATTTTGCATTCCAATTACTTTCAATCAAACTGTAATTGTTTGTTTAGATTTAAGCCATAATAACTAATTTAAAAAAAAAAGATGAGATGACTATCGTGTTATTTATTGTGCATATCAATCAAACTGCAGTTGGTTTGTTTTGATTTAAGACATAATAACAAAAAATACAATAAAACACAATAAAACATGATAACATAATAACAAATATGAGTTAACTCATTTTGGAACCAAACTCTTCATATATTTCTCTTTTGTATTCAAGCAACAAAAACATAACAACAATCGTCGTTTTGATTACATTATTTTAATTAAAGTTACACAACTTTGTCAGCTCCCTGCACTTACATACACACTTGTTTGCTGTTTGATGTTTGTTTACCGTCAATAGTTTAGTGTTTATTGTGTTGGCTTTATGGAGGCGAGATAAGCCTGTAGCCTAATCACCTAAAGCGTCCACGTGACGCAAACGCTAGACGAGCAATTGGCTCGTGAATAATTATAACGTGAAGTTCTGTAACGTCATGTTACGTAATTAATATTCATTAACGTTCGACTTTAATTTAGTAGTGTGCAGCTCATTTGTCGATTTGTTTGAACTGTAAATGGATTTTAATGTTTAGGGCGGAGTCCTGTTGGCCGGCCGCACTCCAATGGAGCTGAAGGGGCGGGGCTTGCTTTGTCGGCTCAGCGTCACCTTAAAGGCATACTCCACCCAAAAATGACAATTGCCATAGTAGGAAATACATGAGCATTTATTGGTTCTGTTGAACACAAGAGAAGATACAGCGCAGGCGCTATGGTGGGGCATTCGAGGGCCCCCCTAGCGGCCCTCCTACAGGCCATGGCGTGGCCCAAAAAAATATCCCTTTTAGTTATTATTTTAATATTAAATGTTCAAACTGTAACTTAAATTAAATGAAATAAAAAGAATGGGGCTAAATGCATAATTTTGGTTGTTCATGGCACGTTACTAGGCTTCGTTACATTTGATTTGCAGCGCGCGCGCAAAATCCATTTCAAGTTGAAGAACAGTTTTTTTAAGTTGAAGCACAGACGCACAATACTACACGAGAGAAAGATCAGGTTTACTGCAGCTTGCATTCGAGAAAGACTTGACACGCAAATGCACAAGCGAATGGAAGGACACACAGTACTTAAACGATTCAGTAGCAACACTCGTCGCCTGCAACTATTCTGAGGGAAACTCCTTTAATTCACTTATTGAAGCCAGCCCTGGCTTTCACTGGCCTACTAAACAGGTGAATTGTTGATGAATGTTTGTGGGTTCTAACTGCATTTGTGTTTTATACTTGGCTGTCTGTAAAGATATATGGGCTTATGTCATTTCTGCTTGGTGCGTGCATAAACTGCTGGGAGGTGTGTAACCCAGGTTAAAAACAAGTATTAGCATAAAGTTATAGCAGAATATACATTTAATTTTGTCCTTTAATTATTTTGTTTAGAAAATGAGTCTTTTAGAGTATTTAAAGTCCTTGAAACCCTGAGAAAAAAACGGTGTTTAAAGAATTAATTTTATTTGTTGAAGCACACTTTGAATTTAACTTTTTCCATTTCCTGTTTTCTTAATTTATTTCTCAAGTTCTACAAAATTTGCATTCTACGCAAACCAAAAACAAAAAAATCTGTTAAACCTTATACCTTGTGTGAGTGGCTCATTATTGTTGTTACAGTACGTTTAACCTAACAATCGTCATCTGTTGTGTATTAGGAATCAAGACAGGAAAAAATATATATATAATGACATTCTATATAGATAGATCATTGGAGCTAATTCTAGGGTAGAATGTCATTCTTGGAGCTAACTGACTCTTGCCGTATCCGGTCGGCAAAACATCAAATTTCAGCGCTGTCTTCTGGCCCTCTTTTAGATAAAAACCAAAGTCTAAATCGTTCATTGTCATTCTATATGGATCTTTTACATTTAGGTCTGGATTTCCATGCTATGATGTTGCCAATGCGTCAAAAAATATTTATCAAACGACAGTGCCCCCCCCCAAAACATGAAATGAATGTTGTAATAATGTGTTTGCATGTATACAAAAAGTTTACATTTATATGCTTGTATGACGTGTATTTCATATTTTAGGACGCATTACTCTTTGTCTTTTTGTAAGTTAAGCATACAAGGCAGTACGAAAGGTTTGATCTATAGCAAAGATGTTCATTTATTGAGGTATATGATGGGTATTTCAAGACATTATTGTAGGCATCATTAAGTATTAGTTGGTTAAGACAGACAGCAGCTCCTGTAAGTTAACTGAACTAGACTTTATCGCACAGAAGGTGGGACTCTTCAAATGACATTCTAGAGATGAGTATGGCTGAAAAATATTTTTATTTATTTATTATATTAATAAAAAAAATTGTATTGTTGTAATTAAGACTGTTGACATTGTGGAATATTTGGTCTTTTTATTGTACAATGTAAGGTATTAATCGCATTATGAGGGTTCATTTAAACATAGGAATTCGGAAGCTAACAGTTAGCGCTGCTGGCTAGCGTGCGTCTATGAATATAGAAATTAACTTCTCAACAAAACCTAAAACAAAACAGAAAAAGTCATGTCGCATGAGCTGCTCTCGTTGACAAGAGAATCAATAAAACAGTCAACCTTGAGGTTTCTTTTAAACATTGTTGTTTCCTCATATATTCCCATCACCAGTTGGCTCGTAGATCGAACCTTATAGAAGTAAGTTATAATAAAATTTAGTAGATAGAACCGTTTTTTTCTTCTTAAAAAGTCCCAAATGTACACATTTAAAAAAACAAGCATGGCATAATGTAAATAAATTTTCACCGAATAAGAATACGTGAATAACTAAATTATGACAAAAATGTCAGATAGAACCTTTTAATTCTGAGGTGACGATTTGTCAAGATTGTAGAGCTTCAGTTAACCTAAACTAGAGTGTTGTGTTTCATCTGGAACAAAACCCTTACCTCCACAACAATAGATAGAAATCTACTTCAATTAGACTTTAAAAGCTAAATGTTTCAAGTATGACAGTAAAGCAAACATGATATCTGAGAAACCCAAATGAGATGTCAGCCGTCTGTAGTTTGATGGATGATGGACTCACGAGTACATGGTGAGATGCATCCACTGCAAAAACAAAGCAATCAATGGTTAGAAGTTACAGTAACACTTTACATTAAGGTTCCCTTTATAAGGCATTTATAAATGTGTTCATTGATGATTAATAAGTAGTTTACAAATACATTATGAAGCAGTTATAACTGCATGGATAAAAAGAGGGATTCTAAATATACACAAACAGTGAGCCGTGTTTAACTCACATGTAATAAATCCTTAATAAATGTATTTATTTGACTGTAAAGCAGATCGATTATTATCTTGATGTTATTTGTAATATAGTCCGTCAGACTGGACAGACTGTTTTTTATACCTGCTCACTGTTTGGCAGCTATTTCATTAGAAACCCTCTTTTTAGTTATAACTGCTTCATTATGCATTTGTAAATGACTTATTAATCATTAATGAACACATTTATAAATGCTTCATAAAGGGTACCTTAATGTAAACTGTAACTGAAGTGATAATGTATATTCATTTTTAAATGATTATTGGCGATGCTGATGATTTTGAAAAAGTCTTGCATAAATGTATTACTTCATTTTCTTGCAGCATTAGGCCCGTCCCACCAGCAGCAAGTCGTTTGAACGTTTCTGTTGTGATCACATACAAGTGAAATATTAATATTTCATATTAATATTTCACCAATATAATGCACAAATATTAGAACTGAATCTCATCTGGTTACTAACTTGAGGTTAAATATCACATTAGTTGATTCATAACGTGAAGCATTTCTGTAATATAATATCTCATGTGCTTTAAGTAGGATTGTATTATACACAATGACGAAGAACTTGACACTCACTGGACATGCTCTCCATGCGCAGAACAAGGAAAATATAGTTCTCCAGTGTGATCTGTCCATCGGCGTAACCGTATCGCATAGCCATCAGATTGAGCATGCTGTCACTCAATCCAAACCCTTCAATCAACACAAATATGATTTATATGAAAAACAACAATCACCTTTTCACGTCATCACACGTTTGACCATCAGCACTCACCTGCCGCTTGAAGAGCATCCTGTAGTTTATTCATTGACAAACTCCCAGTGTTTGTGTCATCCATGTTATTAAAAATGTCCTGAGAAACAGATCAGAAAATGCAGAGGTCATGACGGCAGTGTTTATGATAAACGTTCACATTTTCAGATGAAAAGTCACAAGACCTTTACCTTCAACATAACAACCCGTTTCCAAAGGCGAAGGAATTCAGATTCATTGAGTCGTCCAGTAACAGAGAGCTGCATTATTGTGTTAAAGAATATCACAAACTCTTCATAACTGTGACATTTTTCACATCACATGCATGGTAAAGGATACATCCATCAGAGCGACCACACTCTTACACAAATCCATGCTGAAATCTGTCATTTTTAATTGTTGGAAGAAAAAAGACAAAAACACGTATAATTGAAGGAAATAAAACGGAAAGAGATTTGTGTTGCCCACATGATGACAATGTATTTACTTGTGTGAAGGTTTTCATTCAGAAGACGTTGAAGTTGCTCTGAATCCACCTCTCTGTACTTTAATAAACAAACAATTATGACATTTTTTGTTTTTTTAAGTATTAAATAATACACTTACCATAATAGATACACAACGTACACAAAACATAAACCAGGGCAGAAATTAACATCTTACATTTTTGATTGTAATGTATAAAACATGTATAAACAAATTCCTCATAATGTAAAACTGTTGTACCTTATCTGCATAATGTTGAAAGAGTTGAAAGGATTCACCAATATTTTTAGAATCGATCTGTAACTAAAAAGAGTTTGAATTAATAGTCATAAAATACAAATAATAAAGCAAAACTACTGTGATGTTGTACTGTACCTTTGTTCTTGTCAAGCCATATCCAGACATGTCTCTGAATACACACAGAAAAAACAAATAATACACTTCAATACTATATTACATCAAATATAAAAATAAAAAACCTCATTTCATTAAGTGTACTTATAAAGTTTTATTGGGTAGTTGACAAATGAACCACACATTTGTCCTGTGGTGTGACATAGTTATCTCAACATTAACAATGAAGATAAATCTCTCTTATTTTATTTATTTTATATTCTAAACATAAATATTAATAATATAAAATAACATATGATCTGTTTGTTGTATACATTTTTGCTGTCACACCATAGGACACATGCTACGGTTTATTTGTCAACTACTAGAATATGTGTGAAGTATACTTAATGCAGTAAGTATACCAATATCAATGTACAGCACTAGTAGTATACTTGTAAGTGTACTAGTTCAACAGTGCCTGGGACGAAATTGGCCCATTCTTATTTTATATGATTTCTTCAAGTGTAATAGTAGTTAACTAATTTGTAGTGAACTTCTAGGTATACTAATAGTTTACTTGTTCAATACACTTTGAAGAATACTACTTGTTTAATCGTTTATAGTACGGGTTATCTTTATGTAGACGTAACATCAAAGTATTATATGATATATTTGATTGTAGACAAACTTGAATCCGTATGCTAATAAAACAGTATGTCAAACTATGTAAAACGTTTTTAATAGATCAAAAGAGATAAAACAACTACAAGCCAAATATACTTGAAATACTTCATTATATTTTATAGCGTTAATCCCCATCAAAACATTGAGTACAAGTAAGGAGCAAATACTTTGACTTTTGTGACTTATGTGTATTTCCAAGAAATAGAAAAAAGTAGGTAACACTTTATAATAACTCTGTTATTAATCATTATATAAGCATTAGTAAACAGTTAATTCATCATTTATAAAGCATTGTCCCTACATTAACGTACATCAGCTTTATTCTTGATTCATAAGCATGTCTATAAAGTGTTTAATAATTTTCATTCTTTATTAATGATAAGTTTATCATTTCTAAATTAAACAATACAAACACAAATGAAAAGTAGACTAAAAGTAGACTTTCATATACTCGGTTTATAAGAATAATAATGCTGATGCAGCGCTTACTTGATCTGTGCTTCTGTCTTCGAGTAGATTGACAGGATGAAGGATGAAGCTTCGTTCGGCTGAAACGTTGAGGGGACGATGACATAATCGCCTTCTTTCAGTCTGAAAAACTCTGTGATCTCACGAGAGTTGAGGAAATTTTTGACTTGTCCAACGGGACGGGAAGTCTTGAAGAATGAGGCGGGAAGTTTTTCCCTTAGGTCCTTTAACTGTTTAATAATGAAAAATGTGAATGATTCTGTCCCTGCACGCCAAAACAAGCCCAGCATTCAACTAAACGTATTGAAAGCGTATACATACATGAGCTGGCACCTGAAAGAGAGAGAGAGAACACACACAGCTGATCAGTTCAAACTCAATAAAAACAAACAAGTGATGCTCGGACTGAGTTTGACAAACCTCATAAATGTTAAAGCCAATATGTAAATGATCTGCCAAGTGTCTGTGCGCCCGCAGAGGTTTCTGCAGAAGAGACACGAGGAGGTTTGGTGTGTTTGTGTCTCTGGGATCTTCTGAAGTCTTCGGAAGTGTCACACGATACTGAGGATTTTTTGGGAAAGTGTCT
The DNA here is from genome assembly GCF_947034865.1 of Barbatula barbatula. Classification (NCBI taxonomy): domain Eukaryota; kingdom Metazoa; phylum Chordata; class Actinopteri; order Cypriniformes; family Nemacheilidae; genus Barbatula; species Barbatula barbatula. Next base: position 26,009,899 of record NC_136765.1, read on the forward strand.
ACGAACGCAAAGAAGGCGAAAGTTGTATTTGTTGTGATCTACAGGTCATTATTCTGTCTTTTGTTTTGGGATGGTAATGTGTACACACACACCTGGGAAATTTGAACAACCTCCAGCCGTCGTTTCCATCACCCACTGGCCGCTGTCTACTTCAGTTCTCCATGAAGATGAATGAGATCCAGCGAGCACATTCATATCCAAACAACATATATCCACTTCTGAATAATTCCTGCAGAAATCTTCCATAGACATCCTGCAGAGACAAATCAAACAGAGACGTGATGCAGTAAACATCAAGAAAATGAAGGGCTGAAGAACGACCATTAAAGTAACTTAAATTGAGTTGTTGACTGACCAGAATTCACCGTTATCACCCACAATGTTGTAATTTTGATCTTCAGGACGTACGAAATTCCACAAGGGGGATCTAACAGGATCAGATGAAAACGCAAGATATAATGTCAAACCCTTTCATACACACACTTCAAAATAAAGATGGAGTCAAATGATTCTCTGAAGACACTTTGGATGTGAAAGATTCTCCATGGAAGTTAACAGCCAAACAGAAGAACCTTTATTTCTGGAGTGTAGAGATACTGAGGATCTATTGTGATTGAATTGAGAAAGAGTCTGAACCTGTCGCTCCAGTCTCCATTCCACTCTCCACGACCCCAGGGGTTAAAGATTCTCACCAACTTCACCGGGCGACCTCGACACACAACCTGTGAAAGATCATCTGATCATCTCTCAGAGTACGTTTACAACATAAAAAAATGGAAAAGTCGTTCCTTTGACATACACATTTTCAAAACGATTAGCATTTGCCTGGATCCAGGAAACAAATAAAAACGATGTGTTATGCATGCCTGGCCAGTGGATGGCGCTGTTAAAGCAACCCCACATGCTTGCGTGCATCTGAATACACTGTTTTAATCTAAAAAGTGCTTTTAATTCACTTTGTCAGCGTTTATGTGTGTTTATAGTAGTGTGCATATAAACACTATAGCTGTGGCTGAATTTGCTCCCTATCTATACACAGTACACTATATCACGTGTTTTGTACTGTTGTCTGAATTCTGAGTAAACAACTCATTCCCTAAATTGTTCCACTACGTTTTACCCACAATGCATCCGATGTCTTTAATTTAAGTGTTAAGGTGTAATAAAAGCGTTATGACGAATGTCCGCGACAGTACTGTCAGACGCAGAATATATTACGTCAGTGTCTGAAGTCGTTCACTCATTTTCATTCACTTCTTCCCCATATAGTTTAGCATTGGCTATATAGGGAATAGTGTAGGAGTGAGAAAATTCAGTAAATATACTTTTTGTTGGAGAAATGATAATAAGTATGTCACGCAGCATGCATGCCTTTAAACTAAACGTGTACTACACATGCGAACGGAACAGATAATGCTGTCGTTTTCAAAAACCTGCACTTTGAGACCCGTTTTCAAAAGTTTGTGTTTTCAGTCCCCCAAAACAGCGTTTTATTAAACAGCCAAAACGCATAAAAAGCTTTCAGTTTTTGAGTCATTCAACATTCCCGACTGACTTTATTCGTAAAGTGAAAATCGATTCTGACCAATAATCTTCTCTAAATGTTTTATCACTTATTCAGAAAAGAGATCACAGTTTAACACTTTTTATGAACGGTTGAGCAATAATGATGTTCGTTTTTAGGAATTGCAATTATTATTTTCCTTTGTTAAAGGCTTTGATGTTTTGAAACAAAGTTACATGTTTACATAAAACATTAGATCCGGTCAGTCACCTGCGTGTTGTTTAATAAAAAGATATTTACAGTATCAGTACAGTTTAAACGACATGTTAAACCCTTGTATGTACGACATCATTGTTTAATATACTGTATATGTTCTCACCTCTGTGATGCCTGTGACCGTGTAAGCGTGCATGTTCACCAGACCGTTAGGCAACACAATATTGTTTATCACTTTCTGAAAAGAACGTAAATTGAAAACATCATATGGATGTAAACACACATGTCATATCAGTTCATATCATATAGTAAACCATGGTCTGTTTGAATCCTGGATTCTGATTGGCTGGAAGGTGTGCATTAAAATGCACGGGTAGTTCCAGTCAGTTTGATCAATGTTTGAAATTAACTGACGGTCATTTTTACTCGTCTGATCAAAAATGACACTTTATACAGCTTAAACTTGGCAAATGACCGCGGTATACGCAGGATACTCCACGGCTAGCCGTACATTCAAGGATTTTATTGCACTTCACAGAGACGTCGGGTGGTTCTTTGCCTCCACATCGTGCATTAAAATAATTTAATGCACAGCTAGTTGTAGATTATCCCTTACATCTCATATCATATCTTTTGTTGTTTGGTAAAAATGTCATACACTCTGTGTCTCTAGGTGTTTGAAACCACTGTGATTACTTCTGTTGTTTTGTATTTACTGTCGATCAAACATGACATTCGTGTATAATATTTGACTGTTCACCCCTCCAGGAGTGCTGCACCCCATCAAAGATTCTGATTGGCCGGCTCGTCTCATGACTTCCCAGAGTTTTTCCGGCGCTTCGCTCAGATTGAAGGTGACGTGTGGTCCACCGGTGAAGTCCTTCAAAGCCTCTGAGATGTTTCCCGAGTTCATATCCATGTAAGAGCCACAGACTCTATATCACAGACACAGACTAAGAGAATTAACACAATTTCTTTCTTTCTAGAAACTTCATGTCACGAGCAATGAAACATACTTGGCATAGGCTTTCTCTAGCAGAGCAGGCCAGAATTCATCCGGTGTTTTGGACCGAACAAAGATGAGCTCTCCATTAATAGTTGGTAGTTTGTCATCAATCACAACATCAACCCATTTACCAAATCTCCAGAACTGGACAAAAGATGGAGTGATGTGTTCAGACATGAACTCGTAAAGGACTCATATTGGTTTGAAATAAAAGTAGTGAAGTGTTTTTACTCTGAAGTGAAATATTCCTGCGTAATCCACAGAGAAGCGTTGATCAGACTGTATGATCTGCATCATGATTTTTTTCTGAAATGTCAGAGCTCCAACAGACGCCAGAAACCAGCAGTTACCTGACACAACGCACACACACGCGCAAACACACACACCACACACACACACCACACGCACACGCACGCACGCACGCACACACACACACACACCACACGCACGCACACGCACACACGCACGCACACACACAAGCACACACACACGCACACACGCGCACACACACACGCACACACACACCACACGCACGCACACACACACGCACACACACACCACACGCACACGCACACACGCACGCACACACACAAGCACACACACGCGCACACACGCGCACACACACACGCACACACACACGCACACACCACACGCACGCACACACGCACGCACACACACACGCACACACACCACACACACACACCACACGCACGCACACGCACACACGCACGCACGCACGCACACACACACACAGGTAGAACAGTGTAAAGTTAAATGTAATGAACTGAGGTGTGAATAAAACATTCTCATGAATGAGGTTCATGTATCTTATGATTGAAAAAGTCTTAAATGTTGTGCTAAAATACTACAAACTGAAATGTAAAAATGTTTTTGACTGAATAAAAGAAGTGAATCAGAGTTCAGAATAAGCGTGTAAACTGTTTAAAAAGCATCTCATGTAAAGAAGTTTGCCGTCTGTTCTTCTGAATCTTATCTTTACTGCTTCACCCAGAGGTGATAAAAACAAACCCGGACTCATGATTTCCGTGTTGCACTTTCGGTTGAAATGATGAGGTCAGTCACGTGCAGCATGACTCGAGACATACATGAGTGTTTACTGTGTACACATGAAAAACTGAATTACACACCTACTTCACCCTGAAGAAAATCAAACCTTGACGTCTCATCAACTATGTACAGAGGCTTTGACACACTGTAAAAAAAAAACCCGTAAAAAAACGGTAAATCTCTGGCAGCAAAGTTGCCAGACGTATTCCGTCAAATTACAGTAAAAGAATGTTTTTCAAAATTACATGCAAAAACCGTAAAAATACAGAGAATATTTTACAGTCATAATTCATTTAATTACAGTGTATTACTGTAAATAATTGTTATTTAACTGTAGAAAAACAGATAAATTATGTGAAAATACATTAAAAACAACTACCTTTCAGGTTAATCTCTGTAAATATATGGCTTTTATTTGTTACTTTATCAAGTTTCTCTGTATTTATACAGTAATATTCTTTCAAAATACAGTTTATCTTTGTAAAATAAGTAAAAAGACATGTAAGAAAACGTAATAATTATGTGAAAATACAATAAAAACAACTAACTTTCAGGTTAATCTCTGTAAATATATGGCTTTTATTTGTTACTTTATCAAGTTTCTCTGTATTTATACAGGAATTTTCTTTCAAAATAATGTTTATCTTTGTAAAATAAGTAAAAAGACATGTAAGAAAACGTAATAATTATGTGAAAATACATTAAAAACAACTACCTTTCAGGTTAATCTCTGTAAATATATGGCTTTTATTTGTTACTTTATCAAGTTTCTCTGTATTTATACAGTAATATTCTTTCAAAATACAGTTTATCTTTGTAAAATAAGTAAAAAGACATGTAAGAAAACGTAATTATTATGTGAAAATACATTAAAAAACAACTACCTTTTAGGTTAATCTCTGTGAATATATGGCTTTTATTTGTTAATTTCAAAATACAGTTTATCTTTGTAAAAGAACTAAGAACAATCGATAAAACCCCAATAAGTACATAAAATCAAAGACAAAAATATTACATAAATATATTTAAAATTATTGGCCATTGCAAAAATAATCATAGTACGTTAAAAATACCTTAAAATTAGCTACATACATAATCTGTAAATTAAGGTATTTAGTTGTCGTTATATGAAACAATATTTTGTGTTAAAATATAGCCAATCTAATGTATAGTAACTAAGAAATGTTGTTTCTACCAGTAAAACAAAATCTATAAAAATGTAATGGGTACCTCCAATAAAACAGAACAGTCATTTTAGTGAATTGCAAACAAACGTTTAATGTTAATTGGACAGTAGAAATACAAGCAGAGCATGAAAAAATAGCTACATTATGATAATTAAGTGATTGTCAAATAAAATGTTTTAATGGATAAATAAAAACATTTAAAGGAATTAAAATACACAATATTTTGAACTATGCATGGGTCTAAATAACGTGTTTTCACTATCCGTATGAGTGAGTGAGAGTGAGTGAGTGTTTTTTGCTATTTTGATGGTAACTTTTTTTAAGACACTAACATTTCAGCCAGAAGAATCAATGAATGAATATCTGCTAAATTTATTTTACAAATTTACTGACACTGTAAGGTGATGCTCACAGTTAAATCATACCAAAGCTACTTTTATCATGGTTCTCAAAGAAAAGCATACCCATAGAGTAGGAAAGGCCTTCCTGTATTTCCAGACAGATATTAGTGAACTTCTGTTTTTTTAAAGCAATTACTGAAACATTTTCTTGGTCCAGAGTTAAAAATACTTTTTAAAGGGTTAGCTAAAGTGAACAGGTGCTTCTGTTTTGAAGTCCATAAAAGTGCATCTATCCATCATAAAAACAATCACAGGGCTCTGGGGGGGTTAAAGATTTAGTTCACCTCAAAATTAATTTCCTGATAATTTACTCACCCCAATGCCATCCAAGATATCCATGCCTTTCTTAAGTGTAAAAGAAATTAAGTTTGAGGAAAACATTTCAGGACTTTTCTCCACTCAACGGACTTCAAACGCAACCAAAATGTTGAAATCCAAATCAATGCAGTTTCAAGGGATGTGCACGATCGCACCTGAGAAATAGGGTCATAAAGTATCTAGCGAAACAGTTTTTTTCATTTTTAAATGAACAATTGTGGTTAAAAAGTATATAAATGTTTGTCTTGTGCTGGTCTGCAACGCGCCAGGCATTATGTCATCATGTTGGAAACGTCGCAATTTCTTTTAAATAAATAAAAAAAGATGTCGGACGAATTTTGAAATTGGAGGACAAAATGAGATGGTATTTGTCGCACTTCCCTGCCTTTTTAAACCGGAGTACACCGATAAATGACATGACGGGTGACGATTCCAACGTGATGACGTAATGCCCAGCGAGGTGCAACACAAGCACAAGTCGAATAATTGTGGTTAAAAAGTATATACATGTTGTGTGTCTGTTTTTTTTTTAAATTACCAATCGTTTCGCTAAATAAGACCCTATTCCTGACGTCCACAGCCATTTGAAACTGCATTGCGATTGATGTCCATTGTGTTGATAAAAATGCTGAAATGTTTTCCTCAAACTTAATTTCTCTTCCACTGAAGAAAGAAAGACATGGACATCTTGGATGGCATTGGGGTGAGTAAACTCAAGAAATTCATTTTGAGGTAGACTAATCCTTTAATAAAGGCCTTCTGAAGCAAAGAGATGCGTTTGTGTAAGAAAAGCATCCATATTTATAACTTTATAATCAAAATTATCTAGCTTCTGCCAGACGACTGTATGCATTCATATGGTGTCAGAAGAATCGTTCATCATAGATTACACAGATTTCAGATTAAAAACAGTCCCCTATTTCCACACCTGGGTTGTCATGGTCATCTGATGTAGATCCACAAGCACAGGTTTATCTATAACCTGAAATCACAAAAGGAGGACATATTTTAAAATACTATTTAAATTTAGGGTTAGGACTTCCCCTATCCATGAATGACTCTTACATAGTGCACCTTTAAGGTGTAATGGATTAGTTTAAGCTTCTTTTAAATGTACAAACTCATTATGGAGTAAACACTGATACCCCTTTTCCACCAAGGCAGAGCTGGTCTGAACCAGCACCCGGTTCTTGTTGGTGGAAAAGGGGTATGAAACAACCTGTTATGATTGATATTAAAGGATTAGTTCACCTCAAAATGAATTTCTTAAGTTTACTCACCCCAATGCCATCCAAGATATCCATGTCTTTCTGTCCTCAGTGGAAGAGAAATAACGTTTTTTTTAGGAAAACATTTCTGGACTTTTCTTCACAGAATGTAGTTTAATGGGACCCAATGTTTCTCAGTTCATATCCATGCAGTTTCAAAGGTCTTTGAAGTGCTTCAACGGGCTCAGCACGATACCAGCTGAGGACGAGGGGGTTTTCTAGCGAAACGATCAATTATTTTTATTATAAAACAATTATATACTTTATATACAATAGTTCGGATTGAGCTCAAGACTGAATAAGCCGGGAACTACGACATCATGCTCAACGGCGCATGCACGTGCGGAAGTACCGCACCACTGTTTACAAACTGAACTTATATATATGGGTACAATGCCGGTGCCATCCAAGCATGAGGATGTAGTTCCCGGCTTCTTCAGTCTTGAGCTCAATTTAAACTATTGTATATAAAGTATATAATTTTTTTATAATAAAAATAATCGATCGTTTCGCTAGAAAACCCCCTCGTCCTCAGCTGGTATCGTGCTGAGCCCGTTGAAGCACTTCAAAGACCTTTGAAACTGCATGGATATGAACTGAGAAACATTGGGTGCCATTAAACTACATTCTGTGAAGAAAAGTCCAGAAATGTTTTCCTAAAAAAAAAACGTTATTTTTCTTCCACTGAGAAACGAAAGACATGGATATTTTGTATGGCATTGGTAGTTCACCCAAAAATGACATTTAGCCTGTGATTTACTCACCCTCAAGCAATCCTAGGTGTATATGACATTCATCTTTCAGACAAATACAATCTGAGTTATATTAAAGTGCCCCATTATAGAATTTTGAAAATTACCTTTCATAGCTTTCGTGTGTAACAGATCTAAGTGAACGAAAACATCCAGAGTTTCACTTTTATCACGGATAGATGCACTTTTACACCCATTCACTTCCATTATAAAGCTGGGAAGAGCCAGGGCATTTGTTAATATGAATGTATTCGTCTGAAAGGTTATATACACTTAGAATGTGAGTAAATCATGGGCTAATTTTAATTTCAGGGTGAACTATCGCTTTAAGACTAGAATATGCAAATGATTTATTATGCTAATGAAACAATTACAATGCCATACCTATCATCCAAATGAAACATTCACTACATTTAGAACCTACACCATGTGCAGGCCTCACCACGTGCGTCATGCACAGCACGAATCATTCAAATGGATTCTTAAAACACTATGTACAATACATGTTTATTAACAGTCAACCAGATCTATTTTCTTTCATAAAATTTAACTAATCAAACAACATACCTGTTAACAGACCACATCATCAGTGGATCAACGGGGCAATGGCTTCTCTCTCACGCTCTCCTGTAGACACTGGGCGTAATAGTATAATTATAAGCACATTATGAATTTCATAATCTTATTACAATTAAACACTTCATCACAATCCACACGATCAAATGCTGTTATCACTTAAATCACACTGGAGCAAAAACTTGCATTTGGACAATAAAACTCATCTTACCAGAGAAACGTCCTCGAGAAAAACAACGTGCATGCGATCGCACGTCGTATGGAGAAACCCCGCGATGTTTCACCGATGACGCTCCCACTCTAAACGAAGACTCGAAGAAAAGTTCCTTTAATTTAACGTTATATTCTCTTACTTGTGAACAGTAATATGAACAAAATTGTGTGAGATTCATTAATCCATTTGAATTATAAAACAGAAAACAAAAGTAGTATAACAAGTAAATTCAAGAAAATTATACAATATAGGGGGAAAACTATTCAAATATTTCACACCAGTTACAAATGTATACTTTTTATATCGCGCTGAAAACACTCTTACCTTCGTTCGAAACGCAGGAGAAAACATTACATTCCTTATTCCAAAATGCCAATGCAGCTCGATGATATCCGAGGATGGCTCACCTAAAAGCATTGAATTGAAAACACCCGCGCAAACCCGTTGAGAAGACGTCTCTGACAACCGTTTGTCAATTCAAATGTCTAAAACATGTGACCAAATCATTGCTCTTTCGGCTGTTATGACCTATGACACATTCGACGTTGTGGGCGGGAATTGGCGGCAAATTTGAATCTGTGTCGCACACAAACAACAAGATGCATCTGAATAAACGTGTGAATGTTAAATAGTTGTATGGAGTTGAAAGTAGAATAATATTATTTTCATTATTCTGTGGAAATATTTTTCAACAAAAGTTACAATAACAATTTTTATATATATGTGCAAATACGTAGTAGCAATATGTTTTATATATATAGTTATATAGTTATATATAGTTTAACCATTAGGATTTGTTGGTGTTTTTCTGTGCACGTGTAAAACATAGGCTATCTGGAAAATTCCACAGGGAAAGATTCTGTTGGTGCTCCCGTATGACTGTTGGCCCCATACTTCACTACATCCACCCTATTTTCAACATGGACAAAGCAATTTCATACGAGATAATTTAATGTATGAGACTTCGGTTTCATTAGTCACTAGGTTAACAGCCTGAAAAAAACAAGAGTGTAGTAAAAAATTACTTGTGCTTTATGATTATCGTGTGTTTATGATTATGATTACGAACTTTGTTATCACTTGCTGCACTGGATAAATTAAAATCTCTGAGAACTGTGGGTAGGATAATTAAGTGTGTTAGGGATGCTTTGCCCCATGCATTACTGTCTTGCATGAACTCAGCCCTGGTAGATGGCACAGTAAACAAGAGATGATCTGTCAAATTATGATTGATGCTGGCGTAATACAATGTTTTGTATGAATAAAATGCTTCAGAAATATGGAGTTGTCTAAGTTCTGAAATTTGAAATTGTAAATTTTATAATAAATCATTGAAGGAACCATGGACAACAAAAAGTTAAGCTCTGAACTTTGATCCAGGAGACATAGGCATTGCTTGCCAGGGCATGGTGAAACCCTAAATAAACCACATTTTACATTGTTGATAATTTATAAAAATAATATAGTTCATTTGGAGTTTGCTATAATGTGCTATTATTATATTAACAGACATTGCACCCTGGAGAAAGTTATTCCTGGGGAACATTCTCAAGGGGGATACATTTAAAACACTTTCAATTCACTGATTTATGTAATTTTACATACATTTTTGTCCGGAACAGGAAAATAATCAATAAAACATTTACAATAATTGTCTGTAAAAATACATCTTTTAAATCTGTAAAAATTAACTGTAATTTTCTGTAAAAATAAATTTTTAATCTGTAAAAATAGTATGAAATGCCTTTAAAAAACATAATTTTTATGTAATTGTTATTTACAATGAAACACTGTCATTTTAATGGTAAAACTTTTAATTACAGCAAATATCTGTTAAACAACAGCATTTTACTGTTTAATGAAAAAATGGGGAAATTCTGTAAAAAAATACAGAATATTACCTGTAAAATAACGTTTTTTTTTTACAGTGCACCAGTTCCTGAAGAAAGCAAACACTAAAACAAATGAATACAACATCAAACATCTAGTAGTGTACACTTCACTGTCGATTAAACATAAATCATCAACCTGCTTGTATATAATATAAGATGTAATATAAGAAAGAACTACTTTCATCAACCATAAATGTGCAAGAAGAATTAAGCAGTAGTACACCATTAGTATACCTACTCTATGAGATCACTTGAAGTTTAGTTGCTGTGCAAATACTAAATAATACTTCCAGAATGTACTTAAAGTGGAGTATTGTTACACATTGATTTATTACTTTATGGACTAAAATTATAGTTTTTTTACTTCTATTCATGGTGTCTCAAAATAGAGTACACTTCTTCTTAAGTTTATCTAAAACTCATTTTTTAGTATGTATTAGTGAAATCTCTTTTAGGTGATTAACTTGTTTTCACCTGATGTTGTAAACTTTGTGTACTCAAACCGAACTACACCTGGTTAGCGGCACGTGTGGCAGTTTATCCCACAAAATGTTGAAATGGTACACTTACAAGCACTTACTACATAAATTATACACTGTAATGACTTATTTTTAGGAAAAAATATTTTTCCATGTGTAATATAAAAAACTATAATTTAACATAACTCTACAATACATATTTTTCATGTAGTTTTTTAAATACGGTCAGAAAATTTTACAGGGACACTGTTATTTTATATCTGCCAGAAAATTCCCTTTTGATGTTATTATATATTACTAGATATAATTCATAAATGAACCAAGGGCTTTTACAAAATGTAAAAGGTATACTCACACGAACAGAGCATCACAATGTAATGCATTTCTGTCCTCACAATGTATTTTCACATATAGTTGAGTGACTAATAAATAAATGAAAGAAGGTCTCGTACCGCAGGTCTCCTCCACACGACTCTGCTCTCTTCCTCAGGCTTCAGGAGTCCCACACCGATGGATCGGATGTCCGGAGGGAAGGAGTTATCCACAAACCTCAGTCTCTCTCTCAGACAGTTACGCTTCAGCTCACTGAAATCTTGACCCAGGAACCTGTCTGGACTTGTGGGAGACCCCTGTCCATCCCTGAGATTCCTCTCATACTCGATGTTTAAGCACACACCAGGAGGAGGCATTCTGACCTGAGATCTGTGGAATTCAATGAGGAGTTAACACAGTACAACACATATATTATGGTGATATATAATATTCTGAGCATCATGCATTAACTTGTTCTTCTGGTTTATGTTAGTCGAACCCCCTAGAGGAAATCTATCACTTTAGTAAGCTGCATACTGTAGTCATTTTACACACATGTTAATGTTAACCACAGTATACTGTAGTATGAGTGAAATTATAAACTGCTCACAATTCTGTAGTATATTTACTATGGTAAAGTAAAGCTGTAAACATGTTTGCTGTAGTTATGCAGCTCGTTGCCAGTAACTTACTGTAGATTTACATTTATGTCATTTACTGGCGACAGTTTGTTCAAAGATAAATAAACATTAACAGGTTTTTATCTTTACAGAACCTCTTAGTGTTTAATGATCTTTAAACAAACTGTCGCCAGTAAATGACATAATTGTAAATCTACAGTAAGTAAATGGCAAACTGCTGAATACAGACATTCTTTACAGTGTGCTGTATTTGTCATTTAGGAAATTTGAGAAATAAATAGCATGTCTATTTGCGTGTGAGACAAAAGAGCTGAGTAAGAGTTACTGTACCTGTTGTCTGAGTGTCTGTGGAGTCTTGTGTCCTACAGTAAAGCAGACCACAGAATCACAGAAGACGACGTGACAGGACAGAGCTGAAGGTTTAAAGCTCCACCCATCGGTCTCATTCAGGGGAGACGAAGCCTCAGGTTTGTTTGGTCAATATTTGCATGGAACACAATGTAAGTCAAAGAATGACCAAAGACTTTTGACGTCACAGGATGTGCCTTTACCTTATAAAAATAAAACAAGAGCAAAAGCGATGATAGATATGAAAAGTCACACTCAGATAAAAACGACACAAAGTTCAACAATGAACAATTTCACTGTCTGTATGTGACAACAGATGAGAATGAACTGAAACAGAACGCAAATTTCACCACAAACACGAATACACACACACGGTAGGATAAATGAAGATAACACTTTAAATGAAGGTACCCTTTATGAAGCATTTATACATTTCTTCATTAATGATTTATAAGTCATTTACAAATGCATTATAAAGCAGTTATAACTAAAAAGAGGGATTCTAATGAAATACCTGCCAAATAGTGAGCAGGTTTAAAAACAACACAACACCCTACAGTGTCCAGTCTGACAGACTATATAGCAAACAACATCAAGATAATAATTAATCTGCTTTACAGTCAAATAAATAATGAATAAATACATTTATTAAGCATTTATAACATGTGAGTTAAACATGGCTCCCTATTTGGCAGGTATTTCGTTAGAATCTTTTTATTCATGCAGTTATAACTGCTTCATAATGCATTTGTAAACTACTTATTAATCATCAATGAACACATTTATAAATGCTTTATAAAGGGAACCTTAATGTAAAGTGTTACTTAAATGTTCATGTTGGGGGTGTTGAGAAAGTGTTGTATTCAGAAAGCTGTCCTTTACTGAAAAAGAGTTTACATGGAGAACAAATGATTAGAAACAGGATCAGCAGCAGGTGGTCAGCAGGTGGCGCTGTGCGCAAACACATACAAGAAGACAGACCGAATCTGATATTCATCATCACACAACACTGACAACAACAAGCAAAACATCAGCATTGTGGCTACATGACTACTGTTGGGATAAAGGCTATAACTGTCAGGAGAGGTCAATGAGGAAGAACCCAAGCGCAGGCAGCGGTACAGGGAACAAAAACAGACTTTAATAAAAAGACAAATGCACCCACAATGGGGGGAAAACTGAACTAAGGCAAGGTACAAAAACAAAGAAGTCCCACAAGGGGACAAAAGACAAGCTATAAAGCTATAAATACAGGACACGAATCACTACAAAAACATCGAAACAAGGGGCAAGGTAATCCACAGCGAAACAAGACACGATTGAGCAACAAGGCAAACAAGCCCAAGACAATAGACAAGAGCATTAAATAGGGAGACTAACAACTAACAAAGGAGATAACAATGAGCAGGTGTGGGGAATGAGACACAGGAGGAAAGCAATACTAGGAACAAGAGGGGTGGGCCAATGACGAGACTAGAGAGAACCTGAACGACAATAATATGTTTCACTCAACACAAAACACATGGCTCTGTCACGATTCGGCCACTAGACTAGAAAATCAAGACAAAAGAGGACAGAACCATGACAATAACACACACAATTCAAAAATCTAAAAATGGATTTATACGCTTTAGGAGGACCATTATTCTGATCCACAAACACACATGTGCACATACAGTATAGACCTCGTGTGTGATTTCAGTTTTTTTGAGAATTATTCATCATTTATAATGAACATTGTGACAGAATTACAGCTTGACCTCTTTAATTATTTCAGCTTTACGTGTTCTCTGTTCTCTGGAGTATGTAGGTCACTTATCTCTTTTTATTATTAGTAGTAGAGACAAACTGGAGCGACCATTTCTCTCTAGAATTTGGACACATGATGTTCATATGTTTTATATCATGTATGTCAGGGGCGTTTCCTCCGAGGAGACAAGGGAGACAGTGCCTCCCCTCCCCCTCGAAAATAATCGAATGAGAATATTATTAACAGTTCAGAAATAAAATAGGACAGCGGATATAACGTATTTAGCTAAATATGAGATAAATCAGCGTATACAACAGTGTGATACAGGTAATTGAAAAGAATGGAGAAAAGTCACGTGAGAGGAGGCAATGCCTCCAACGGGCTATGATTGGATTAACTCATCAGCGAGATCCCGCCTTCCTGCTCGTCTTCGTCATTCATTTTAAACTGCGGGCGCTAAATTAGATTGAACGTTATTAAATTGTTGTATTAGTTGTATTAATCAGAGTTTAGGATTCGTGTCGGAGATGGCGGAGGCAGAGGAGTTATCGATTGTTGACAGAATATTACGTGGTTCAGATTTGTTCAAAAACGTTTGCTTGTGATCAGGTTTGCTCAGGATAGCAGCAAGGCTAAAGTAAGTCACATCTATTTGATTTGATCTCTAAAATGCTTTGAGTATTTCTGGGACTGCTAATTATTAAATTGATGGTATTGGTAATGATGTTATTCTTACATAGGAAATCCCAAATGTTCCAGAAGAAGATGAAGGTGGTGTTGATGTACCTTTTCCCAAAGCAGAGAAAATAAAAAACTAGTACATACTGTAATGAACTTGTAGTAATTAAAAGGAATTTTTCACACATAAACACTGAAATGACACTGGTTTTCTGACAAACGCACTTGTTAATAGTGCAGAGATGAACAAAAATGACATGGATAGAAATCTGCCTCCTCATTTTTTACGTCCACCGCACACCACTGATGTATGTGTGTTATGAATATGTGAAATGCTGTTGTTAGAATTCGATCTTTGGTATCCTGCGTGACATCAAATATGAAATGGGTTTGTAAAACAGTTTTAAACAGCATGAGGTATGAACTAATTCCTACATTTATTTAACATTTACATTATTTTGTCACATAATTTTTTTTCACTTCACGAAAATTGATTAAAATAGAGCAAAATAATGTGCAGGCGAATGTCAATGCTCCCAATTCAAAACAGATTTTGTGTGTTTGTTCTTAAAGTCTTAACAGGAAGACACTCGTAGATTTGATTGTTTTCTTTAAAAGTTGATTTTAAACACATCTTGTTTACTGTCCAGCATGTTAATGACTTTATTCCTTTACTCGCATGAAAATGTACTGCAGTGCACTATAGTATTTACCATATTAAACTGTCAATTCTGTAGTAGGCCTATTAACCAGCGGGTTGATAAGCTGTAGAAACGACTACTTCATTATTTACTATAGTAAGGTTCACTACAGTAAAGTATTCTACAATATTTCCCCATGTAGACGGATGAAAGGGAAAATGAACCTACGCAGTATCTGTATGCTTGTTAAACCTTGTCAAAAGCTTTCCACAAATTGATGCAACAAACATCAAGATGCTGCTGTTGCCATGGAGACGGAAGTTGCCCCAGTAACAACCAGAGCTTGTTTACATATGACATGGTAATTTCGTCATCGTTATTCTCCTCCAGGAGTCCTTTAGTGAAACTGTATAATACTGTTTCCCGTGGAATTTCACCAGTTCATCAGAATCCGCTCACCTCCAGAGTCCTCCACACACCAAAATCACACTGTTAGACATCCCATAATGATGAAATGAGATGAAAGATAATAACACTGGATTTAATTGGTTAAAGGTGATTGTGACCTCATTATCTTCAGGTTGTATTTGATGGAAGCAGCAAGACGCCACTAGAGAGAGTCGATCCATCAAACTCTTTAAAGTGACAGTATACTCATTACACAGAACTATTCATTGTTGTTTCGCCCGACCTTTTTATAGTTCTTGTACAATTCTGTTGTGATAATTATTGTGGTGATATTCATTTTCATGTAGCATCAATATGTTAGTGTATTTTTAGCTCAAGTCAATTTTGAGCTTGTATCAATTCATTACGATATATGGGTATATTGCAAATAAACATCTTTTTTGGTTTATATTTTCCACTGTAAGAAAATTCTAGAAATGTCTGAAGCACAGGGAAGGTGAGATGAAGCAAAGACGGGTGACTACGTCTGGAAATTGGTTCATGAGGGCATTAGCCATAAAACACAAAAACAATGAAATGTATACTTCTAAAGACTCATTTTTAGTAACTGTGGTGTTAAACTGTTTTGAGATCAGTACCTTGTCATTTCTGCGTACTAGTATTAATACCCCAGATAGCACTGGAGATCTGGAGAACATCAGCTGTGTAAAAACATCATCTAAACATCTTAGAAAGAGCTGTTGTACATCCATTCTAAATCATACACATCTTATAGAGGTCTATATGACATCTGCCACATGTCGTGCAGATATCAAATCCATGTCTGCCAGATGTACGTGCGCTATCAGGGACCCAAATGTAGAAATGTTAGATTTTTCAGTCTGTTGAGTTCCGTCGATGGTTAAAAAATGTATTTTAGTATTCAGCATGATAAAATTCATAAAGAAACACAACTTGTTATATTGTGTTGTTTACTCACCTTCATGTCATTTCAAATTCAAACCTGTACGACTTTCTCTCTTCTTCAGAACATTTATATCTGAAGATTGCTGGAGATGAAAGAGAAACAAAAACAGACATAAATAAAAACAATTGTTTACATATATGAAGTGTTCATATTGAGATCTTCAATCATTTTGACTTCTGGTTGAAACCTTGATGAGTCTTGTTGAGATAAACAAACATCCTTCACAACAATAGGTGCACTATAAAGAACAATATAGAAAGAAAACATTGCATGATGCTTTATATACATTATAAACATCAGATTCCTGTTTTGTATTTCAGCTGCTGTTCTGAAAGAGACTGTGACTTTTCCAAAAAAAATCTGATTTCTTCTGTTTTGTGTCAAAATAAACACAGAGAGGTTTGTATCTCCTCTCAGCAGACGCTTTCAAAATCTAGGCCGTAATTTGAAGGAGCAAAAACGTTAGATTTTTTCTCCCTTATTGATTTATTACAACACCTTTATAACGGCTGGCGTGCAATATTGGTAGTGTGTTTTTTTGTCTATCAGCGTATAAGAAGATAACCTGTGTGTGATATCAGAGGAGATAAAATATAGAGTTTGTACAGTATAAAGAAACATTACGCCTATGGACGGTCCCCAGAGAGATAAAAAGCCAGACGTGTGTGTGTGTGTGTGTGTGTGTGTGTGTGTGTGTAATGTGCTGTAGTGTGTTGTGCAGATGTTGTGCTGGGTCAGATGTCAGCGATCCTGCAGATTTCACACAAGATTAATGAAAATTGATCTCAAGCTAAAGCACGAACCAGCAGCTACGTCTCATCAGCCTGAGTTTAACAGTCCTGACCTGATAAACCTGCAAACAAACACATTACATTTGCATTTAAATTTAGTCATTTAGCAGACACTTTTATCCAAAGAGACTTACAAATGAATTAAACAACATCCCGTCAAATACCTACAAACACTCACGCGTGCACACGCACACACAGATAAGTTTAGAGAGAATCAAGTTTAATTGAGATGTCATGTCATTATTGAGCAGCAGGTGGTGCTGTCACTAAACTTCTGTAGCACATTCAGCTGTGCCAATGAAGGTCTGCGCTGCCTTCTTCACCATGTTTAACATTAGAAAGAAATCATTGGTTCCATATACAGGTCTAACATTATCTGATCAAATGCATCACTTTGAACGTTGAAGTGGTGATGAATATGATGCGAATCCCCGAGAATGTTGAGAACGTCCACATGTGTCCCAGATTTCATACATAACGGCTCGATAAACTGCTATTGAGCCTGAGTCTGATCTCAGATCAGAGGATGGGCCTGTGGGCAGCCGCCTTCTTTCTCCAGACACTATTTCTGCATCAATATTGCAGAGTCCAAAAAGAGGAAATCAATGGTACACTGCAAACATAAACAAAACAAAACCACAGTTCACAATGACCGTCTTCACTTCAGATGAAATACACAAGCACACAATCATATACAACCGCAGCAGAAATAATGCATCTGTGTGCATAAAACAAAAAGGTCTCCAGATCTGACGACAAATAAACTTCTTCATTTATCACTCGCTGGACACACGCGCACGCACGCACACACACACACACACACACACACACACACACACACACACACACACACACACACACACACACACACGCACACACACACACACACACACACACACACACACACACACACGCACACAAACACACACACACACACACACACACACAAACATCTCCATATTGGTCTCCTGCTGTTCAGCTTACAACCATCACAAACACAATCAGTGATTATTAATGAACTCTCACAAACATCAGCACAAACACGGAAGGAACTAAAAACGCAAAACAAAGAGAAATAATTGTATAGGCATGAGATGCTTCTGCATTATGACTTCAGGTTCATGACAATGATCCAAATTTTTCTTTTTCTTCTTATTCTCTTTAAATGTAAAATAAATTGAGTCCAACCAATTCCACAATGAAAAGTGTGTATTTATATTAACATATGTGTTTAACTGTATGTTAAACTGTAATATTCTATTTTGTATGAATTCAACTTCATTTCTATAGACCTTTTCACAATTCTGCTAAAGCAGCTGTACAGAAAACACAACGTAAAACAGATAAGATATTATAGTGTTGTATTAATTATATTACAGTGATATTCTATAATAAATAATAGTGTTATATGAATTGTATTGCAGTGAGATGTCAAAATTAGCATTCTGCACTAAGAATATATTCTTCATTTTCTTTAGATGTTTGGTGATTTGTGAGGATTCACAGTGTCACGTCTTACTTGAGTTTATTTGCTGTTTAAAGATGTTTTTTTCCCAAAGAGTAGAGATGATCACCTGCGGCTCAGACCCGTCTGTGTGAAATCTCTCTGTTGGATGAATCCTGTGACTCACAGCTGGACTTTCTCTGTGTTTCCTCACAACCTCTTTCTGTAAACACAACAATTCAGCTGGGAAATCCCCGGCGCTGTCTGTGTTTAACATCACGCGAAATATTCAATTACTTCCTCATGTTTGGGTTAAAGGGTTTACAGACATTTTGCAACTAGCTAATCGCTTTCGGCAAAAACATGGAAACACAATTAAATGATAGTTATCAGAAAACAACATTCATAATGCTTCACATATATATTCACATCTGTTAATAATCATGTGTTTGTTTAATGACTTGAAATTCATTGTGAATCCTTACTAAACATGACAGCTGTCTAGCATATCGTGTAAGAGTGGCATGCCTAACAAATCTCAATATTGAGTTAATTGAGTAAGTTAAGCAGTTTTACATCGGTCATGTTGATGGGTGACCAGCTGCTCCTGCAGGAGATCCAGAAATAGGATGCTGGCGTGATGTGGAGAGCTTTGTGCAGACGGGTGCGGAGGCTGAGAGGAATGTTGATCTGAAGAACACTGTCACCTCACTGACACCTAGGCACACATCACAATTCATCAGGAATATAATTAATCATCCGTCTAAGACAACGGCCCGGCTGAGATTCATCCGCAGACTTCCAGCAGCGCCGGAATAAACGCACAGATCTGGCACGGCCACCGCTCTCTCACCTATAACCGCCATCACCGCTTCATTTTTATACATTACAGTACAGAAGTCATCACACAGATTATTTCACAGGGCGCTGTATTTTTAGCTTCGAAACAGTGTCTATAATGATGTGTGATTATTAAAGGTTATTGCACTTTGAGTCCGAAATCTGCGTCCAAAAACCCAAATTGGTAACTTTTATAATTATATTTTATAATATTGATCTATTTATAAACAAGATTTTGTGTTAAATTTTTGTTAAGTTTTAAGAACATGTTGACTTACAGAAACTATGTTCGAGGGATAGTTCATTTCAAAATAAAACTTCTGTCATCTGTGGTTGTAAACCTGTATGTGAGTGTTTCTTTAGTGGAACACAAACAAAGATATTTCAAGAAATGTCTCAGCGGTTCTACAATGGAAGTCAATGGAGTTCAGTGTTGTTTGATAATCAACATTCTTCAAAATATCTTCTTTTGTGTTCTGCTGAAGAAAGAAACTCATACAGGACATGACATGAGGATGATGAAATTATTCTTGGGTGAACTTTTTACAAAAGGTCAGATTTCCACATGATGAGGATCTTTGCAGCAAATGGACAATGACTTCAGTAAATGAGTGATGTAATGTCACCATGTCTGTGGGCATTTCAAAAACCTTTCACAAATGAAGACTGACACACTAAATGTGGCCTGTTCTCTGTTAAGCACGTCGCTTTGACCTTTCAGTCTATTGTTTTAATGTTTCCCGAGTTCTCTCCATCACAGAATAATAACGCACAGGAGATGAGAAAAACATTACTGATGCGTTTACAACATCTGTCTGCAAATGCCAAACAACAATTATACATTTCCTAAGATGATAAAAAGCTGCTTGAAAAGCTGTTACGGTGGCCAGGAAGAGCCAAACAAAACAACAAATTAATAACAAATCTAAAAGCAAAATAAAAAATCTAAATGTCAAATCTGCGTATTCACAGCATTGTTCCTTCATAGCTATCCCATTCCAACAAATGTCGTTTATGACTTGTTCATTTGTTACCAGATGTGTAGGAGAATGATGACAAGACCGATTCAGTGGTTAATGCAGACGATAAATCGAATAGATTTCTTCTAATAACAACACGCTTTCTTTTGACACAAATTCAAATACCTTGAAAGTGTTTAGGTTTTCCCGTGAGATCAGGTTGACCAATCACTCGAGCCAAACAAGTCATGTGACTTCAAACATCTGGACACATTTTCTAGTTTGCATGAAATAAGGATCAAAATGAATTCTGATATGTGAACGTAAGCAGATGGAAGCGGTTCACACAGTTCATGTGAAATCTTTTTTAAAACAGCACAGAATTCATTAGATGTCCTCCGCGGCTTCAGCTAACCCAAGCAGATGAGATCAGATTATTATCAGACCTGCTGAAGCAGAACTTTACTTCTGAGCCTAAAGGGAAAGACACAGACAGTCTGAGACCTTCAGCTGGCAAAACAAGATTCTTAACATTAAGGTGTGAAGTTTTACAAACTGTAAGCAGAAAGAAAAGGACGGATGCGTTAACCAGATTTAAACTCTCTGAAGACACAGTCTGAATAATTTCCCAGGACACTCGCTGATAATCTTTAATATCAGAGACAGCGGTTCTGAATGTTAATACCTGTGAATGTTTCACTGCCTTACAAACTCTACAGGTGCATTATGGGTTTAAAGAGTTATTTCAACTGCAGGTGTGTTTATATCCAAACTAACTGAATTAATACAACATTCTTGATCGGCACGTGACGATGTGTTTCCGAAGTGTTTAACATAGTGACACATTCAGACGCACATGATAAAACATACTACAGTATTTGCTATAGCTAGTGTACTTACAACAGTTTAGTTTTAATACAGGATACTATTATATATAGTGATTCATTTATACTATTACTCAGTTATGACTGTGGTGGGCTGTATGAGACCAGATCGATTGCACTTGTCCTTATGTCGTTCCAATTGCTTCTATTGTACATCTCATTTGTAAGTGGCTTTAGATAAAAGTGTCTGCTAAATGACTAAATGTAAATATAGTAGAGTACTCTACAATGCATGAGAGTTTACCATAGTAAAAACAATAGCATACTATACGTTGATTTTTCATGCTTATATCGTGTTTTTGCCCAATAGTGACAATCGGTTTATAATTTCACCTTTTCTAATATCAACACGCTCCTTGAAAGTGTTTAAGTTTTCCCGTGAGATCATGTTGACCAATCACTCAAGCCGAACAAGTCATGTGACTTCTACACACTCTGGACGCAGGCAGTTCTGAAGGGTGACAACAAAACAAACTCAACCAGGCAAATTAAATGAAGCTAAATGGATCGTAGACATTTATGCATTTGGCAGATGCTTTTATCCAAAGCGGCTTACATTACATTGCATGGACCGCGGAACGCATCTGAACAAAGGGGGGCCATAATTTCAAGTCACGCGGGGTGTGGGGGCGCATATGCATTGAAACAGACAATATTACTGATATATTAAATAACGTTGCGGAGCACTTTATTTTATTCTGAGCTATTTAGAGCTCGTCAGAGTCCGTGATGGAGATGGACGCTCCGGGTCTGTTGTTGAGGCCACAGTGGAAGCTGGAATAGTTTGCTCATTTTGTTTTGCCAGTTTATTTGTGAAAAATCTGATATTGACTTCTGTCTCTTCATTGTCGCAGCCTGTTAATGCTGCCAGTGGTTAAAAACACAGATACAACTTAGGCTTTTATTCATATAAGATAGTTTGTCAGAGTACAAAAGTTGCCCGGGCCGTGGACCCCCTGGCCCCCCCCAGTTCCACGGTCTATGTTACATTGTACTATACATTATTTTTTCTAAGTATGTGCAATCCCTGCGATGGAACCCATGACCTTGGCGTTGCTAGCGTGCACGCTCCAACCACTGAGCTACAGGAAAGCATCACGTACCTTTTTCACCCAAACACAGAATCCAAACGGGCCGGTGAACTCTTTCAGGTGGAATGGCAGAAGCTCTGGAGTGAGTTTTATCTGATGGATGAGAATTGAGAGACAGATCGATAGAGATCATAGCCTAAATGAAGAGGGATTTTAATTGGCTTAGTCTTATTGACTGGTGTGCCCGTCTGCCGTCGATTTGACTCCGACTCTACATGAACTTCCCATCTGAGTCTCTTCATTAGACAGACGAGAGATTCAATGAGGAACGTCCAAGATAATGTCTGTCACACTTCAATTTATCCAGGATGGGTTGAAGAGCCTTGCTGTTAGTCTGTGCTGACCTGTAAATATCGATTTATTTTAGAAAATATTTAGTCAAATAATAGAATAAAAATAAAATAAATAAAATTATTATAGCATAAAGGATAGTTATCTAATAAAATATAATAATAAAATACTACAATTGTTATAAAATAAAACAATTAAAAGTTATTTTATAATAAAATACTAAAATAAATCTCAAATCTGTTTTATACAGGGACACAGAATCTCAGATAAACAGATAAACTCTTTAATGAGATTCCTGAAAATTGTAAAAAGGAGGAAAATGACAGTCAATGTGACCCACGAACAGTTAATGAATTCTTAAAAATGTGCCGATGAAAGCAGATTCATAGATTCCCGAGTTTCAAAAGCTTCATCGTTATGGAAAAGAGGCGAGACGTGCCGAGAATGTAAACTCAAGCTTCTAATCACACGTACAGTTAATAAAGAATATTCAGAGTCTCCATCCTGGATGAGATGTTTCATGAACATTGATCTCTTTACCACCAGCGTGTTTAATTCACTTAAGACTTTCGTCATATAACTCAATGAGTTCTTATTGGCTTACACGTAACATTGTTGTTCATTTGAAGACAGACACCAAATGTTTTGAATGATTTATGGCGGACAAATAATGTGGTGTTAAAATCTCAGATGAATATTAATGAAGGATGTGAGCGGTTATTGCTGATGCAAACTCTTGATAAATTATGAATAAAAACTCAAATTATAAATAAGATTAAATACAGACCTGCAGTTACAGCCAGATATATTCAAAACTGCAACTCATGAGAATCTGCTGTCATATGACATCATCACACACGCACGCATGCTGAGAAATGCACAACCCAAGTGAAAAATCCAGGTCTGAAGGAAAAACAGAGCAGAAGTGTGTGGTCATTTCATTTCATTCACATGTCTCAGCACAGTTTCAGACATTGTTCAAATCTTTTTGTCAGGAAAGTGATTAGTCTTTCACACAGGAGGCTTTATCCTGGTCTCATGCGGAAGTTTTATAGAGACGCAGAAGTCCGTCTGTCTGAAGGTTTATGGCTCTGCTGAGCACATTAAATGTAAATCCACACTTTTACTTGAAACGCTCCTGTAATTACATTGTGAAGAATCGGGTGCTGATCACACATCTGTGTCAGCACGAGCTGTTTCATTACAGCTGTTGAACAGAATAAAAGTCCCAGCACTCATTCTGAAGACATAAACCTGTGCCTGAGCTCTGTCCACACTGAAAGAGAAATGACACTATAGATATATCCTCACAACTGTTTTAAAGATGATAAAGATGTTTTAATTTCACTGTATATGAGTGAGATGCATTATTAAAATCACACCGTAACATCACCGTAATATCACAGTAATATCACCATAATCTCACAGTAATCCCACAGTAATATTACAGTAAACTCATAGTAATATCACAGTAATCTCACAGTAATATTACAGTAATATCACTCAACCCGAACATAAATAAAGAGCGATATTAGCCAAAATAAGTTTTCACATAGTTTAACATCTCATCTTGTGTTATAAACAATACTTTGATAATTTAGGGGGATCCAAAGTAAGGGTCCCGACCCCCCCGGGGAGATGATTTCCAGAAATGGATTTGTTTAAATGTTTAGAAATAGCATATTTTATAAATATTAGTTAAATAAAAAATAAAAACCATCAGCCTTTCAAATTTCTTTCCCATTGATCGTGACCCCTGAGGATGTTAGACCTGCCCGCAACGTTTGTATACTTGAACAACCTCAGAGGATTTCGTGAAATGACCAAGAAGGTTAAATGATCAAAAACATTTAATAACTAATTAATTCCAACTAAAACTTGAAAAGTGAAAATCTTGAAAACATCTCCTTTTATGTTGGACTGGGAGAAAGTAATTCAAGTTTGGAGCACAATAAGAGTATATGTATATAACATTAAAAACAACTGATCTGTGCTCAAGGTGCGCAGCTAACTAACTCTGATCATAATCTTGCTTTAATTGACTGATATATATATATATATATATATATATATATATATATATATATCCGTGCATCTCTATACTAAGAAGTGTACTTTCTTCAACTAAACCTAAACATGTTATTCAATTATTTATTAGTATAGAAAGTTCACTTGTATTATAGTTGCAGTACAAATGAAACATATAGTTGTAAACTTCTCATCTCTTATACTTACTTCAAAATACTTCAAAAGAATACTTAAAAGTGGTCTAATTTAAGTTCATATTAGCATACTGACTATTATCAACAAAATGTACTTTCTATTTATTTCTGTAAGTATGCACTAGTTTCATTGTGTGATTAATTTCTCTTAAAGAGCAAATATTAAAATGCAGAAATTGAACGAATAACAAAGTCATTGGTTTGTGAAAAAAGGAATCGTCTTTGAATCGAGTCGTCTGTCATTCTTATTTCAGTTCCGTGTCAGATTTGCGTCACTCCAAAATATTTTACTCTATCAAAGATTAAATGAAAACACGGAGCTCAAAATTGACCAGGTTTTAGAACAAAGCTGATGTGTTGTCCGAGCCTCTGATCATCTTTGGGTTAAATGTGGTTCGACTCTGTGCTGAAATATCAGAATTAAAAGAAAATAAATAACACGTATGTATACACATATACAGTAAGCGTGAACCTTTGTAAAGTGTATTTCTGGCAGTGTTTGGGATTTAGAAAAATCTTTATCACTGTCGAGGATGCTGTGGATAAACACAGACGGTTGTCAATACTTCACATACAGAGATATTGACGCGCTGAAGACTCAGAGGATAAGAGTGAAGCGTTGCCAGATCCTCTCATCTCTGAGCGAGAGAGACTGTGCCTGATCTTGCGTGGATAAAATCCTCTCGACGGGCATGACATTTCTTATTTTTTGTCTTTTAATACCCAGAATCTTCAGCTGTATGTGGGTTTGTGATTCACTAAGCCGGCTGACAGATACATGTTTTATATGTTATATATCTGCTCTTCAGACCACACACATTCAACATCAGCCAATTCACTTTAAAAACAATATCCAGCTTTGAAAAATGTGTAGAAATATATTTAAAGTGTATTATTTGTTTTTTTATATTCCTTTACACGTTTAATCAAGTGAACAGTTTGACTGAAAATGAAAGGGAATCGAAAATCAAAGTTAAAAGCCATATGTCTAAAATCACTGTGTTCCTCATTAAATCATCATTTTCTCATTTGAGTGATTGATGTGAAAACATGGCAGTGCAAATCACTCTCTCGCTCCTGACATCCCGACTGATGCCCATCATGTAACTAGAGTATGAATGACACCAAATGACAGACGACTTCACCATAACACATCTATAAATCCATAAACAAGTCTTCATTTCAGATAAATCACTCAAGTGATGACATCACATCTGTTGCTCTTCACCTCATGTTATTCTCCAGAACAGATGCGCTGAGATGAAGATGTTCCTACATGACACGTTCATTACAGAACAAGAAAAGACGCAGATCCAGCGTTACAACTTTAAACATGTTTGCCAATAAACACAGCAGAGAATGGCCACAAAAAGAGAAAACACAAAATAAACTAAATGAAAGATGAATTTAACTTAAAGAATTATTTATATGACTTCAATATATAATAAATACTGAGATGATATTGTTTTGTGAATTATTATGTTCATAACAATTCTGTAGTTAAACAGGCTTATCAACTTTTTGTTAAAGTCGGCATGAAATGAAAAATGATCATTCTAATTGTTTTACACAGCGGTGAAATATTTATAATACATTATTTAATCGTGCACATCATTAATATTTGTAAATAAATTTGCACTTGTAATCTTTGATTAAAATCGTTAAGCTCCTCCCCTCTGGAAACGACCTCGCTTCACTTCTGGTCATGTGGAATGAGGACAGATTGCAAACTGGCATTCGAATCTTTCACCTTTCAAAGATCCAATCAGTTGTCGGTGGATGAAATCAAGTCCCGCCCTACATTTTTGTATCATTTTAAAAGTCGTTTCACTCGGGTTAACGTCACGATACGGATAAAAAGACAATCACTGCTTCAATTTCATTTCGACTTTAAGGGAGAAGGAAACATCCTACAGGCAAACTTTGTGTTTTTTTCTTTTGTGCAAGTTCACATGTCAAATAAAGAAATCAAATGATGATGATACTTTTTTTTAATATTTGTCATTGTTGGTCAATAAATCACAAGTGTAGGGAGACCATTTTGAACATTTGTGACTCTTAAGACAAATGATAATTGGGTGTAAAACAACCATCTACTATCCAAAGGTGACATGTCGTGTAAACCCGATAACAATAATCATCATTATTAATATAACAGTGTTAATAAACAGAACCGAAATGTGTGTTTTGATGTTAAACCTACAGAACGACAGCTGTAAAGAAACAGCCGTCTCTAGTTGCTTTTCACTGTTACAGCAAGGTCAGTGTTTTAATCTTTGGCCAAGTGAAAATTCTGCTGCATGTGGTAGAACCGTAGCCCCCCGTCCCCCCGCCCGACCCTGAGCTAATGTTTAATGTCGGCGATGCCCTTTTCAAGTGGGTCAGAAACACTCGGGATGAAAGGTGTAATCGCATCGCTCCGGGCCGCTTCAAGGTCCTGTTGTCTTTATTCTGCAAACACATGCAAACTTCTTTCTGCTGCGTGGGTCGACGCGCGCTCGGGCAGGTGAGTCCCACGGCTGAGAATCATGGGATTTAAATTACGGCATGAAATCTAGCTGACCTGCGTTTTTAAGATCAATGGTTGGTGTGATCAGAAAAGCAAAACACTGTGAGGTTCATTTGAGGCTTGACGTTCCGTCTGATTAATCGTTATAAATGTGAAAGTAAGTTCACATGAGACGGAGTAAGCAATAAAATGATGCGTGCTCGTGATTTTGGACGGCCGAATGTTTCCTTTGCATTTCCATTTTTATTGATGTCTATTCCACACCATTGCACACGCGACAGGACGGAAAACCCATTTGTTTCATTTTTTATGTTAAACTTTCTATTAACATCCTACATATTAAATGACGTCCGTTTAAAACGCTGAAGGTACATAAATCTAATGCTATCAGGGATCACCGAGTTTGACCTATGAAGTTACTTCATTTGTATTAACTTTATGAAGCAGAAACCTGACTGTCATTCATTGTGTTCATTGTATCCAATCCTGTTCTCTTAAAGAAACTGTACATGCAATCTGTCTTCATTTATTCAGCACAAGGTCCTTCCAAACCCATATGATTCCAGAGAGCTCAAATCATACTGTACCTCAGAAGATCTGATGAGTACTCAGTTGTGTTCCATTGGAGTATCAACAACTGCAAATGAGAATTAAAATAAGATTGAAATAGTTGAAAGACATGAAGAGTCTGGAGGTATAAATGATTGTAGACCGTAGAGGTGAAATCATCTGGATTTGTGTAAATGTGATGAGAAATGTTTGAGTTGATATTGAGATCTTCACTTATATTGACTTTTGATGGCAGACGAGACAAATCTGAGCTCAGTTTGACACACTGTCGACGTCTCTTCTCAAGCTCATTTGTTAGATTTCTGACTGTTTTTGTTCTGGAAAAAGTAGTCTCAACTCAAATATGTTCCTTCCTCCAAAGGAATGAGATTAATGAAGATTTCCAGTCTGGATTTAGAGCACATTACAGTACAGAGACTGCTCTGATTAGAGTTACAAATGATCTGTTTATGGCGTCCGACCGAGGTTGTATCTCCTTATTGGTGCTGCTAGATCTTAGTGCTGCATTCGACACCATTGACCACAGCATGCTCCTACATAGACTTGAAAATGATGTCGGTATTAAGGAAATAGCTTTGAAATGGCTTAGATCTTATTTATGCGACCGTTTCCAATATGTAAAAATAAACAATGAGGTATCACGCAAATCGCAAGTCCAGTACGGTGTACCACAGGGCTCAGTACTAGGGCCTATGCTCTTCGCATTATACATGTTACCCCTAGGAGATATAATAAAGCGACACGGAATAAGCTTTCACTGCTATGCTGATGATACGCAACTTTATATTTCCTCGAAGCCTCACGAAACACAGCAATTCCATCGAATAGTGGAATGCATTGTCGATATAAAAAAGTGGATGAGTAGCAATTTTTTATTACTGAACTCGGACAAAACTGAAGTGTTACTTATCGGACCGAAAACCGCCCTACGTAACAACCAAGAATACTGCTTAACTATTGACGGATGTTCCATAAAACCCTCATCTTCAGCTAAGAATCTTGGCTTTATATTCGATAGTACTCTGTCATTTGAGAACCAGGTCGCCAAAACCTGTAAGATTGCGTTTTTCCATCTTAAAAATATATCTAAATTACGTCATATGCTGTCATCATCAGATGCGGAGAAGCTTATACATGCCTTTATGACATCAAGACTAGATTACTGTAATGCACTATTAGGTGGTTGCCCTGCAGGCCTATTACAAAAACTCCAACTGGTCCAAAATGCGGCAGCTCGAGTTCTTACACGTACAAAAAAGTATGAGCATATTAGCCCGGTTCTGTCAACCTTGCACTGGTTACCTATAAAGCATCGCATAAATTTTAAAATCTTGCTTATTACCTATAAAGCCTTGCATGGTTTAGCTCCTCACTACTTGAGAGAACTTCTTACGTATTATAGTCCATCACGTCCACTACGCTCTCAGGCGTCAGGTCAGTTGGTAATACCTAGAATTTCAAAATCAAGTGCAGGCGGCAGATCCTTTTCCTATCTAGCGCCTAAACTTTGGAACAGTCTTCCCTGCAATGTCCGGGAGGCGGACACACTCTGTCAGTTTAAATCTAGACTAAAGACGCATCTTTTTAATCTTGCATACACTAGATTATCATAATATATGTATTTCAAAGATCTAGGCTGCACTAGTTAGATCAACCGGAACCAGGGACACTTCCAATAACAACTGATGCATTTGTTGCATCAAAGAGTGCAGAACAGTACTCTACTCTCAGCCAGTCTTGTCTCATTGTTCCAAGGTTTCAAGAGCGGAGCGGACGCAGTCCATTCCCAGACCTGACAAATGCTGGACGAAGGAAGTGACGTCCCTACAAAACTTCAGCCACTATTAGATTATTAATGATAATTTTAAATCTAATTTTTTTTTTATTTTCGCCTTGTTGTGCAAGCACTGTTGAGCTTGTGCAGAGGCTGCAGTTTTTGCCAGAGGGGAACTGGAATCCCCTGGTTAGGCCTGGTTTCCCTCCGAGGTTTTTTTTCTCCTCCAATGGAGTTTTGGGTTCCTCGCCACCGTTTGCATACTGTTTTGCACTGTTTTGCCTGGCCGGGGGGGCTGCTAGAATTTGATAGTCTTATTTAATTAACTCTGCATATAGTAATTTATTGTGTGTCTGATATTTGACCTGTGTTTTGAATTCCATAACCTTTTATGTTTTACTTATAGTCATTTTTTCTTGTACAGCTGCTTTGTAACAATGAAAATTGTAAAAAGCGCTATATAAATAAAGCTGACTTGACTTGACTTGACTTGACTGTTTTTCTCAAGAGAAACATCTGAGACTCACACGAGACTTCAGCAAAAGTTTCCATTTTCTTTCTATTTAATCTCATTGATGTCCAACTTTAGATGACGTTCTGGGGTGACGACCGGGTTTAAGGTTCTCATGTGCCCTCCAGAGATTCTTATATCTCTCTGAACGCTGTAGAATTATTAAAAGTGGAGAGATTGGCGACCGCCTGAGACCCTCCCCCTCATAAGTGCCGCTGTCATAAACGCTTTTTGTCACGAGGCGTTCTGTAGCGGTCCTGAGACGGTTGCCAGGCAACCTGGTCTGCATTGAAATGCAAGAGAGAGGGAATCAGGGGATGCCGCCTGCCTCAGGAGCATCACGTCGGGTGGTATGACTCCCCCTTACAACCACCCAGAGAATACAAACGCCATCACGACATCAACAACAGAGGAATTATCTCTCACTTTTCTCCTCGTCTTACTCTCGGGCACATCATGTGCTAGTTTTCATGGTTTTTAACTACAGAGAAGATCAGCAACTCTTTGAGAACCTACACAAAGCCTGAAGAAAAAAGATCAGTCTAATTAAAAGAAAAAAAGACGGAGATAAAACTTGGCACGTGATCGCGCCCGCCCTCTTGCCTTTACTCTCGTGTTCTGTTCATTTTTGCGAGCAGAAGAGAGACGGAGCGTTTCGCACAAGGAACTTATGACAGCTGAACTCACACACTAGTGAGATGAACGCGGGAGGAAAACGTGATTCTGGAATTCCCTCTGAGCTGAAGCTGTGATGTGGGGATACGACTTCTCTCTCAGTTGTCAGGGATGTCTGCTTGCTTCAGAAAAACCATCATCTTCAGCATGTCCGATGTTAGGCTCATCCTGATGCTGTGCAAGGTAAGACGAATCCCATCTGACAACCCCGAACCAGATGAACCCGGACTTCAGTCTGCAGAAGAAACTAAATCACGGAAGAATACTGTATATAGTGCACAGAAATAGACAAATAGATGGAAAAATCAAGAAATTAACATTGAAAAGTGATGAGTTACGTTTCTACTTCATGGAGAGAAAACTTCTGACAGATTCACACAAGATATTCTGTGTCTATTCAGTCGTGTTAATATTGATAAAACATATAGCTGCTGTATAATACAAAAATCTATTCAATCTGATTCAGTTTAATATAGAAGATGTTTTATTCTGTAAAGCGTTAAACACTCTCTATTTGTGTTTGTACTTTAATCAAATTAACAGCAGAAATTATTTCTTCATTACACTGCAAAAAAAAGAATTCTTACTCAGTCTTTTGTCTTGTTCTCTAGTACAAGCATCTCAACATTCTTAAACCAAGATACAATTATTTCAGACGCAAAATGACATTAAGATGTTAAAGGGATAGTTCACCCCAAAATGAAAAATTGGTCATCATTTACTCACCCTTAAGTCCTTCCAAATCTGCATAAATGTCTCTGTTCTGACAAACACAAAGAAAGTTATTTGGATATAATAGTTCTGGGGCAACATTGAGCATTGAGTCGCTTTATAAACGTCATTTTTCTGTTAAACACAAAAGAAGATATTTTGGAGAATGAA
Source organism: Barbatula barbatula (assembly GCF_947034865.1). Taxonomy (NCBI): domain Eukaryota; kingdom Metazoa; phylum Chordata; class Actinopteri; order Cypriniformes; family Nemacheilidae; genus Barbatula; species Barbatula barbatula. The sequence goes on from NC_136765.1 coordinate 26,041,968, forward strand.
GGAAAGCAAACAGTTTTGGGGCACTTTTGACTATACAGTCAAATCGCCAGTGTTCAGACAGTAAAATTAACTCTCACAGTGTAAATAATCCACATTTTGAGAGTGTGACCTCTTTTAACACTGGCGATTTTACTGTGTACCATTGTCATTTTTCCTACTATGGGAGTCAACGGGGTCCAAGAACTGTTTGGTTACGAGCATCTTTCTCTGTGTTTATCAAGCAAAGACATTTATACAGATTTGGAACAAGTTGAGGGAGAGAAAATGATGACAGAATTTGTATTTTGGGGGAACTGTCACTTTAAGTGTTGTTTTCTAATCATGACTCAAAATCAAGTGAAAAGTTTACACTTAAAACAGGAAAAATGATCTGCCAATGCGCTTCACAATATAAACATATGCCGTTATATATGTTGCATCTGAATTGAAGAATATATATTTGTATTGGAAAGAAAGAGAAAATGACTGAGAAGAAAGTATTTGTGTCAGAAATGTAGAGTACAGATGGTCATGATGGTTTGATATGGATGAACAAACACAGAGACGCTGGACCTGTGGGTTTATTTAGTTTTATTTCACATGTGTTTACTCAAGAATGATCTGTTTGTTTGTGTATTTGAACTCCATTTTAAAACAACACCGGCTGTCAGAGTCCATTAACATCTGTAGACACGTTCTGTGCCTGGAATAATTCAAGGATTTACCATTCACCAATGTTCCCTGTGCCCATTGCTCAAGTCAGGTGTGACGTTTCCACGGTGACGCCTTTAGAAAAAATAACTCTGATTGGTCGACACTCAGAAAATGTGTTGTACATTTAACGCAATTATTCACTTTCACTTTATTATTTATTTACACTGTAAAAATGTGGGTTCAACTTAAAAAAATAAGTTACCTGGTTGAGTTAATTCAACTTAGAAAGTCAAGTCATAGTTCATTTAGTTTTGAAATTGAAATGATAAGGCACTCCATTTTTAATTTGTACAGACAAAAAACAAAGAGTTTTTTACATTGCACTACCATTCAAAAGATTAAGGTCACTAACATACAGTACATACTGCTCGATTTTTATTCATTTTTTAGAATAATAGTAGACGTGCCCATGCTTCAGGTTGTTTTTTACTCACATATTTGAGTCTTTTGAGACCCGCGGCAGATATCTGAACTACTAAATAAAACACACATCACCTTTAATATCCACACTGTTCATTCTGAAGTCTTGTTTGAGGGATTTGCTCGACTTCCTCACGGCTCAGTGTTGTTGAACAGACGGATGTCCCAGAGATTGGCCGGCTCACGGTGGACTCGTCCCAACAGGCCTGCTGGTAAAGTGCTTCTGGAAATCCTCCAGTCACCGTCTGATCTGAGAGCAGCTGCTGTTTCCAGTGAAGCCGCTTCCAACATCTCGTTCTGGGGTGTGTGACACTGAAAAGCGTGTGTTCTATCAGAGCCCAGCAGTAGTCCACACGCATGAGTGCACATCTAGTGGATGACAGAGGGTTCAGTTCGAGTAAAGCCCTGTTTATAACACTCACACAGATGACCTTCCACGGGACCATCAGACACAGAACACACAACAAGGTTTTATGCAAAAACGATGCAATGTCTTTTTTTAAACAGAAATTAACCATTTTCATTCGTTTTAAAATGTCATGCCAACGTCTACAGCTGTGTTCATGGAGAGAGAGAGAGAGAGAGAGAGAGAGAGAGAGAGAGAGAGAGAGAATTTGTGTTTATTCAAAAGGGTTGATGACAAAAACTAGCTATCTTTTATACCACAACTCAGATATGGCGCTACGATAACTTCAATCCATATTTTATAGACCCTGTTATTATGCATTACATACAACGGAACAGAACATTTATCATAACCACAATCTGTTTAAATAACGTCGTATTCTTACCTTAAAACAACGACGAATTGAACAAGATCCTGCAGAATAAATCAACACTCGACAGCAGTTTAAAAGGAGCCCAATTCTGCAGAAAACTAAAGATGATTTTAGAGTTTCACACTTGTGGTTTGGTTCACTTCGAACTGATGAAGAGCTCATAACATTTCATGGAATTGTAAGGTTCTGTCTGCGATTGTTGTCAAAACTGAGTTATGACAACTTATTTACATTACGTGATGTTTTTCTTTGCGTTGTGCACATTTTGGGACTTTTTTTAACCAAACAAACATTACAAGTCATTGTTATCTCTTACGAGTAATTGAAACTATCAATTTGTCGTTATACTTTGCATTTTTCAACAAAATGTAATGTTTAAAAATTCACATTATGAACAAGTATACCCTTGAATAACCCTTATAATGCATTATGCATACAGTAAAGTGTTTCCTCAGTCAAATAGAATGCTTGTTCTCTCAAAACGCAGATAGGACCTTATAAACGCCAAGACACCAACATGTTTGAAGCAGAAATTGGTGTGATTTTCGGGTTGCATCTTGTGACATCACTTGGTTGATTTTGATGTCTTTGTTATATGGTCTGTGTTACAGTCATATTTGAGCTGAACTGCATCAGAGTTTATTTGTAAGTGAGATGAGAATCATCAGCACAAACAGAGCAATTGCATCAGAGGTTTTAATCGAATCAAACCTGTCAAGTGTAAACATACCCTGAAACTAAATCCACATCTACCGTTTCTAAAATAACAACTTTCAGCTATAAGTACTACAGTCCAGTTAAATATGGAGAATTAATGGATTCTCACATGAACGAGACACATCTTGAATGTCATGACCTGAACATGTTTGCATGGAGAGATCTTCATTTATCGTGAACTTTCCCTCATGCAGTCATTTATTCTGCATGACCTCGAAACATGGATGACTGTTTCTGGTGATATGCTGGATTCATTTAGACATTTTAAACTAAAGGTTTTTCTTTATTTGTAAAGCAAGATTTCTTGACCAGGGCCTATAACCTGGGTTCAATATGAGGGGGGGGGTTGGGGTGGTCCCTTGCGGGTTTTAATTTTTTGTGAATAAAAAATGTACAATAAAAAATATGACAGTAAGATTGATAGCAAATAATCAAGAAATATATTCAATCTCTCCCTCATGTGAATCTCTTGTCATGTGGTTAAATCACTGTGATCCAAACTATCATGATGCTTGTACTGGCAGCGCTGTCTATTTTATTTAGAGAAAACACTTCTCTAAATCTCTTCTTCTGTTGCTCCTGAAACACATGATATACTCAATAGTTCTCAAGTTTTTCTAGCGGTTACTATATTTTATTCAGGGATCTATAGGAACGATTAGTTTTTTCGATGACAAATCTCTTTCACGGCCCTTAATAAATCATAACTCTGTAAAAGCTGAAGGAAAAACTGAGCGAGCAATAAGATACAGACGAGGCATTTGTTTAAAGGGTACGCGACTGCTGATCTCGATTTTCTTCTTTTCTCACAGTACACTGGTAATAATACATTTATAAGAGTGTATGGATATATATTATATATATCCATACATATATATTAAATAGAATCATACACAAAAGAGGAAAATACCCCCTTAGAAAAACATGTTTGGATCACTTATGTGGGAAGGGATGTTGCTGTTTGTATTTCTTAATTCGTGGTATTTTAAACACGCAAAACGTACAGAAATGTTGATTCAAACCCAATGTGTCTTAACTATCGCCGGGGGCCGGTTTTTTAAATGTAATCTGATTGGATTTCGGCTATCAGATTGGCTCAAATCAAAACAAATTTTGTTCAAAAGAAAAAAAATGATTGAGAATTTGATTAGATCACAAAATCCAATCTAGGTTTTGATCTGGATCAAATTGTCAGTTTGTGTTGTTCAAAACTTTTCAGAAAGATCGAGAACCTTTGATCTAAAAAACAGGATCATACAGATCCCAACAGAAGGGTAGATTTCAGGAACAGAAATGTAATAAAACGTATAAACTGGACAAAAATAAAACATTTATAACATGTAACATACACAGACATTATATTTTTTCTCTTGATAAATTTGACTGTTAAGTAAAAATTTTAAATAAACAATGTTTCCTCCTATTTAGCTTTTAGCTTTAGCTTCCTCCTATTATGGCATAAAATAATCCTAATTTGAATGTAAAATGTTATTTATCAATGTTTGTAAACATTAGTGATGAACCAGTCACAAGTCATTATTTGTGTGTGAGCGCAAAGTCTCTTGGGTGAACACAATGCAATATATATTTCCCATCACCATGTCTCTTCAGGGCTTCTGTACATCACTAGTAATCCAGATCTGCTCATCTGAAAATGTCTGTATCTGGTGTGTTTCTGGATCAGGGTGATCCAATCCAGTTTTGCTTTGAAAAACTGGCAGAAAAGTAAAATGGATTATCTGATCCTGCATAGCACATCATGGGATTTACAAATCCAGATCATCCTGATCCAGATTCAACTGTTCGAACAACCGGCCCCTGATGGTCAGCTTGTGTCTCTTTTTCCAGACTGGTGTGAAAGGAAAACTGCAGACTTCTTCAAGGAAAATGGTAAACACTGCTGTGAGTGAGGAGGAAAAGAGAAATCAGGACAGGGAAAGTAAAGAGGAATCCATTCTAGCCATGCTGGGGATTATCGGCACCATCCTCAATCTAATCGTCATCATCTTTGTGTACATCTACACAACCCTGTAACATTCACAACACAAACACTCTGAACTTCACCATGACTGGCAGAGAGATTTCAGGATGGGTAAACCGAGCCGGTCCATGCGCGGGAGGGCACAGAGACGTCTGTGCATTCACTCAACGATCCGGACACTACCGGAAACACAGAGCATGTTCATAAACTGTACATATGCATGATCAACTGAACATACGTCCGTCTTCATTCCCCAACACACACAAGATCAGCACGGTTTCTCTACGCATGATGCAGATCTCATTCAATAATTTAAATGGGGTTGAAGAGGTGACGCTTCTTACAGACGAGACAAGAGATCTTCCGCCAACTAGTTTTGCACCCTTGAGAATTTCAAATGTTTGCGTTCACAGTACACACCTCAGACCTGAGCATCGATTCAGACCTTGATAGACATTTCTTATTAAAGAGACCCAAAAACCTAAGACCTCAAATTCTGTCATCATTTATTCCCAAAAATCTGTATTGGCGCCTTTTTCCACTGCATGGTACCGTCAGGTTTAGTACGACTGGGCTCAGTTCAGTTCTTTTCACTTCGGCTCACTTTGCTTTTCCACATCAGTTAAATAGTGCTTCAAAGTGGGTGGGGATTATAAACGTATCGTCATTGTAGCGCCGCCTCTACTGCTGTAGTGAACGCGACAAACACACGCACAACACAGGAGTAATGCAGCATATCGATGGCGGATGGCAGCAAAACATAATACAGCTAAAAGCTAAATTTTAAAGAAAAGAGCAGACAAGGATCATTTGGTTTACTCGACGGCGCATGAGGGTAAGCTAAAGTAGCATGTTTTACATAGCATAAACATAAATGCCAATATAACGTATTAAAATGATTATTCATGTGACGCTGGTAATGATTCTCTCTGCCCAATCAGTGATCGGTGTGTAAACACGTCACATTTTGGTATCGGTACATTACGCTTGGAACCTCAACCGAGGTGGTACTAAAAAGAGCATCAGGTACGAGATACTGCACCCAGTGAAAACCTCCCAAAAGTGTACCGTACCGTACCGTACCGTGCTGTGGAAAAGCCCCATATGTGAGTCTTTCTTCGGTGGAACACAAAAGAAGCTATTTTGAGAAATGTCTCAGTGGTTTTGTGTTCGTACAATGCAAGTGAACGAGGTTCAATGTTGTCTAATGGGCTAGTTGCACAAGATGGCGCCGGTGAGCTTTTGCGACCAGAGTCGGCAGACTAATTTCCGGTCGTTTGAACGTTCCTGTGTTCTGAATGACTCGTACAGATTTGGAAATGACATGAGGATGAGTAAAAGATTAAATACTTTAATTTTAGAGTGAACTGTCCCTTTAATAGTGCCACAAGGAATAGTTACATAAATCTGAGAGTCTAATACATCTTTGAGAAGTACATTCATCATTTATATTGTTTGTATACCATTCTGTGTTATGTCGTGAAACTGAGTAGATGTGAGATTTAGAATAAATTCCAAGTGTTTATTTGTGCAATATATTAACCTTCGATCTATGACATTTGTTTAGTATTTTAGCGTTTATTGATTGTGCATCTGAAAATGTAGGATGAGGGTTTTTCCTAGCCTTCAAAGTTCTAGGTGTAATATACAGCTACTTCTCAATGTTTTCACTTAGAGCTCTTAGAAAACACACTGACACGGTTGAAGTTTAGCATGCATTGCCTTAAGAGACGTCAAATACATTTTGCTACATTGAAAGACCACAAAACAACGCAAAGAGTTTCAACGATTTGTACTTTTGTTATTTTCCTAAAGTCATTTGTACTAATGTTGATAAAAGCACAAGAGCTGCAGGAATGTTTGCAGAAGAAATGAATGTACATCATTTCAACAGATTTAACTTCATAAAGTGCCTGTTTTCCACTAAATAATCTTACGGTACATATAATCAAACTGTTTTTGTTGTTGTTTCTCTGTTGATTCCTGAACATCACGAGATGAGAATGTATTTGAATAAGTTTCATGTCTTTCTGTCGAATAGATTCAGTTAAACTGCTCGTGGGAATCATGTAAATCATAATATTGACTTTGATCTGGTTGTCTTTCATTCAGGTTTTACATTTATTTTTATGTTTCTGGACAGAATGATAAACATCACATGAATCTTTAAACTAAAAATCAATTTTTTATCTATTTGATTGTGAAATATAGGATCTGATGCTTGATGAAACTAAAACAACTTTCATGGTAAAAATGTAGTGACGTGTTTGAAATTTCATTGAATGACATGAAAAAAAAGCTTTTTGTGTGCATGCCACAAACCAGCCGTGTACGTTCACACCAATGTAAGTATATAGTTTGTTTATTCGACAATTTAAAAGAATGAGGGTTCCACATCTTAACTAGCGGTTAGGAAGACTTTCAGAGTAAACCAATCCATCCACACAACACCATGACACTCTCGTAGCCAAAATACACGCATGACGGGGGAGGACAGCCGGCGAGCACTGTTGCCTAGCAACAAGTAGTTTACTGAGCAATTTCCAAAAATGTAGGCCGTCATTTTCCTACCAGGGTACCAACTTTCCTCATACCCAGCCAGCAATGACATGTGGGGCCCAGATGAGTTAAGTACGGGTTCCATGGTTACCGTGTGGGCATGGGCTTTGGCTGGGTGAAATCAGCGGGTCACATGTAGGTTTTGTAGTATGAGTCCCACATAGGAAGCCCATATGAGCTAATTACATGGGCCCCATAAGGGACAGGCATGGGCCAATTGGGCATGGGTTTGAACTGGGAACACATATATGGGTCTTGCATGACATATTTATGTGCCGAGTGGGCATGGGTTTGACCTGGGAACACATATATGGGTCTTGAATGGCACATTTCTGGGCCGAGTGGGCATGGGTTTGAACTGGGAACACATATATGGGTCCTGCATAGAATTATTATAGGCCAAGTGCCCATGGGTTTGAACTGGGAACACATATATCGGTCCTGCATGGTACATTTATGACTTTTAAAGATTATGTTTGTTGTTTAATGTAACAATTTTGTATTATTGTATTAATGTATTTTTTGGAGAGATGTTTTTTTTTCAGAGATTTTTTTTAAAATATAGTTTTGATTTGTTTACATGTGACATTTAAATTATTTTTTAAAGATCATTTTTGTTGTTCAATTTGACACTAAATTTCTTGCAGTTCTTATATTCATTCTTGGATGCATGGGTGAGTTGTGGCCTGGGGGTTAGAGCGTTGGGCTTGTGATCAGAAGGTTCCTGGTTCAAATCTCAGTGCCAGCAGGTCATGACTGAAGGGCCCTTGAGCAAGACACCTTACCCCTGATTGCTCTGCAGTAATCTGTCACTGTAAACAACTACTTGTAAGTCGCTTTGAATAAATGAATAAGGGTAAATGTAAATAGGCCTTGCATCAATTGCCCAGTTAGGACCCACATAAGATCCTTACAGAGCCCACTTTAAGCCCATAGGGGCATTCACGGTTGAATCCTGGTGCAAGCCCACTTTAAACCCCTTTAGGCAGGTGGGCCCCAAATTACAGGTCCCACTTAAAACCCATCTGGGCATCCACGGCTGGATCCTGGGTGCAAGACCATTTTAAACGCCCTATGAGCAGGTGGGGCCCAAATGGGTCTGTCATGAATTGCCCAGTTAAGACCCCACATAACACCCTTATAGATCCCTTTTAAAGCCCATCTGGGCATCCACGGCTGGATCCTTGGTGCAAACCCCTTTGGGCAGGTGGGGCCCAAATGGGTCTGACATGAATTGCCCAATTAAGACCCATGCAGTACCCTTACAGGTCCCACTTTTAGTACATCTGGGCTTCCACGGCTTGCCCCAATGTGGATCCCGGGTGCAAGCCCATAATGGGGCCCACATTTGCCGCCCATGAAGCCCTCATCTGGGCCCCACATGTCATTGCTGGCTGGGTGGAGATAAAACCCTGTAATTTCAGGACCTCCGCCACGCTCTCTCCTCCATGCCGGGGACTCTTACTTTCTGTCTGGGTGTCACAGACGTTGACAGTTAGAATAACATTCCCTGGTGTATAATGCAACAATCTTTGTCACTGCGAGGGGAGGAGAATACGCCTCAAGAGAATAGAATAATAGACACATTGTCGGATTGTGGGAGTGGTGTTTCCCTGTCCTGATTTATGGATATCTGCCAAAACAGGTGTTCTGCACGAACGTGTTTACATGCAATGTTGCAGTAAAAACTTGCAGTGTTGGCAATACAACAAGAATGCTTAAGTGTCAAATAGGCGCATGAGATCAAAGACAGCAAGGCTTGTGATGCAGTGAGCTGCGCGTGCACACCTGTCACCAGTGGCGGCTGGTGAAAAATATTTTAGGTGGGGCTGTTTGTGTGTGTGTGTGGGCATCTGGGGGGATCCTCCCCCAGAAATTTTTTAATTTCATAGATGTGATTTCCTGCATTCTGGTGCATTTTAGTCCATGTCCCTTGCCTATACCAATAAAAGAACTCAAACCAGTCAATACCAATGGTCTAAAAAGACAATATTAATTGAACTGCCATGTAGAAATCAAGTCTCACAGGTAATGATAATGAACAAGTAACCTCGCTCAGTGTCCAGATAGGAAAAAGTGAACAAAAAAAAAACAAAGCAAGCATAGTTACATTACTATTAAGATCAATATTTTAATGGCAAATGTGTGTGAAATGTGGTGTGGTGAGTGAGAGAGAGACTGAGTGAGTAAGAGAATGATAGCGTGTGTGTGTGTCTTTCAAAGTGAGTGAGTTGGAGAGATAGATGGAGGGTGAGTGTGTGTGTGTGTGTGTGTGTGTGTGTGAGAGAGAGAGAGAGAAAAAGAGAGAGTAAAGAGTAGAGAGAGACTAAGATATGGTGTCTGTGACAGGCTTGTGTATGAGAGAGGTAGATGGAGTGAATGCGGGAGGGTGTGTGTGTGTGTGTGAGAGAGAGAGAGAGGTAGATGGAGTGAATGCGGGGGGTGTGTGTGTGTGTGAGAGAGAGAGAGAGAGGTAGATGGAGTGAATGCGGGGGGTGTGTGTGTGTGTGTGTGAGAGAGAGAGGTAGATGGAGTGAATGCGGGAGGGTGTGTGTGTGTGTGTGAGAGAGAGAGGTAGATGGAGTGAATGCGGGGGGTGTGTGTGTGTGTGTGTGTGAGAGAGAGAGGTAGATGGAGTGAATGCGGGAGGGTGTGTGTGTGTGTGTGAGAGAGAGAGGTAGATGGAGTGAATGCGGGGGGGGGGGTGTGTGTGTGTGTGAGAGAGAGAGGTAGATGGAGTGAATGCGGGAGGGTGTGTGTGTGTGTGTGTGTGTGAGAGAGAGAGGTAGATGGAGTGAATGCGGGAGGGTGTGTGTGTGTGTGTGTGAGAGAGAGGTAGATGGAGTGAATGCGGGAGGGTGTGTGTGTGTGTGTGAGAGAGAGAGGTAGATGGAGTGAATGCGGGAGGGTGTGTGTGTGTGTGTGAGAGAGAGAGGTAGATGGAGTGAATGCGGGGGGGGGTGTGTGTGTGTGTGAGAGAGAGAGGTAGATGGAGTGAATGCGGGAGGGTGTGTGTGTGTGTGTGAGAGAGAGAGGTAGATGGAGTGAATGCGGGAGGGTGTGTGTGTGTGTGTGAGAGAGAGAGGTAGATGGAGTGAATGCGGGAGGGTGTGTGTGTGTGTGTGAGAGAGAGAGGTAGATGGAGTGAATGCGGGAGGGTGTGTGTGTGTGTGTGAGAGAGAGAGGTAGATGGAGTGAATGCGGGGGGTGTGTGTGTGTGTGTGTGAGAGAGAGAGAGAGGTAGATGGAGTGAATGCGGGGGGTGTGTGTGTGTGTGTGTGTGAGAGAGAGAGGTAGATGGAGTGAATGCGGGAGGGTGTGTGTGTGTGTGTGTGTGAGAGAGAGAGGTAGATGGAGTGAATGCGGGAGGGTGTGTAAAAGAAATAGTGATGGGGCGAGTTCTAATATTAAAACCATGATCTCACATACATCCCTAGACGATATTAAAACAGATTTGACCGTCACATGGAAAAAACAGATAAAGAACAGATAGCACTGTCATGATCACGGGGGTGAGACACGGACAGAGGACCCAGGTGCAGACAGCGGGTAAGGGGTTAAAAGAAGACTTTAATAGAAAATGACAAAACAAAGACCCACGAGGGGGTAACAGAACAAAACATGGGAATATGATAACATGACAAGACAGGACTAAGACTAACTACACTTACACAAGACTAAAATTAACTATTAATATGAACTACAAAACTACATAACACTAGACTACCTAAACTAACAAGACACATTAACTCACCACACAAACCACAATGAACCAGCACAAGACAGAAGACACGAGGGCATTAAATAAGGGACCAAAACAAGAGGAGAAGGGCATGAATCAATAACGAGGAAACGAGAGGATAGGAACAGAGACCAGACCGGAGAGAGAGTATGGAAGGCCATAAGGGCCATAAATACCTCTCCTCACACAAAACATGAGATTCTGTCATGATCCTGCCACTAAACCAAGAGAAACATGACAAGCACATTATATATTAAAGTCCCAGTGGAACTAAAAAAAATGTCATAAAATAATGCAGTGTTTATTGTAAATAGTCTATCAATGTGGGTCTTTCTCTCTTTAAAATTTGTGTGCCCTCTTTAGTTAAAATCTGAAAATGCACTTCCATCCCGTAATGACTGTCCATCTTAGATGACGTCCGTTAACTCCTCCCCTTCAACTGTATTTCAAGCATTTTTAAAAACGTTCGCAACTTCCGGTTCACAGGGACTTTAATACTTCATTGTATGCTTTTGGTTGGGTTCGCGTCAAAATAATTTTGGATTTAAAGTGAGCTGGAATAAAATCTAAACTAAACTCAAATGAGCCCACGGTCCTTTTTCTCTCGTTTTACCTTCATTCAAATCCTCCAGATGTCTCATCATGAACAAACTACAGGGGATTTATTAAGAAATGCATTATTATTACCATTTGAGAGCAATACAGAAGTCTCATGATGAAAAACAATCACAAGCCTCAGAAGAAATTACATTTGTTTGCAAAAACTTGATTTATTTTAGGTCACACGGGTATTTCAATAGAGCCATTGACAATCCCTTTTTTATTTCAGGGTAAACATGACCACCGTCAATATAAATAACAAGTTCAGAAACTAAATATCAGATGTGATTGGATGATGGGTTGCCAATCAGAAGGGTAATAAATCGATGTCATACAAATCTAAACGAGTAGTGTAAAACTTTTCTGAACGTAGCTTTCTGAAGCCCTTTTGGTACTGTAGTGAAAACTCATCTCTTTACAAACAGGCCGGTTATGTCACACCTGTCACTGTGAGGTGATGGAGCCGCTGGTTTCATCAGAAGGACATTACAGATCATCCAGTGCTTCTGTCCGGTCGAGGTAGTCGAGTGAAAAGGTTTTGCGGAGAGCCGCGCGTCTTACATAAATTTCATAGGCACAGCACACATTTCATCCCACACAAAACCTCTTCAAGCATTGAACGAAAAATCCTGATCTGTACCAGAGATGCTAATACCCATGACAAATCCCAAATCAAAGTGACAAAAGAGGATCACAGACATCTGAATAATAAGCAAGAACATTGAGAAGTTAGAGTACCAACATTACACCTTAAGAAGATCTAGATAACTGTGTTATTATGAGATGGGTAATTGTCAAGCCACTTTAACGCAGGACACTTAAAAAAGATGATGTCAATTTAAATATAAGACTTTAAGATACGTCCAATCATAAGATGCAAAGATCCATAAATACTGACGTTAAGTGACTTTGACTATATGACAGTCTGACGCCGGATGAGCTTCTGCAGGCAGTTATGAAAAGTGTTGTCATAATCTAACAGGAGCTCATTTGTTGGGCTGGACATCTGGACAGTGATGAATTACTAACCAACATAAATACTAGATGAAGTCTCACCTGTCACCATCATGGTTCACATGATGCAGTGACGTCACCGAGAGACAAGGCCAGGGGTGCGTTCACACAAAACGTTGCAAAAGTTTTTTAAACGGAAACGGTAGTACGGTTGTGATGATACCCTGTTGTGATGACGCAAGAGTGAAGCTGTGTAGGATATTCTTTGTTTTCTTTTTTAATCATTTTCAAAAACTGATGAAATCGGTATAAATAAGTGTTGAAAGAAAATCTTCAATTGTTGCTTATACTGAGCTGCAGCGGACACATTTAAACGACTTTACTTGGACCCATTGTGTGTGCTGTCTCTTTAAGAACGAGTGGGTTATATGTGTTGCCATGAAGTCAAGTCAGTCGTGCGCCATTCACGCTGAACGCTAATGTTAACAGTCATGGATCATCATAAAATGACAATGTAAGCATAAACGTGTAGATAATGGTAAGGGTCTAATGTGTATCACAGTCACCACCAAGAAACACATACAACCACAAAGCACTTGACAGGCTGAAAAGGTTGAAATATCAACCCTAGTTAAAGTCCAATTGAACTGGAAGTTGCGATAATTTTTACTTCCGTATTTTGACGCATTTGCGAGTGATATGGAATTTCTAATGAGAAAAATTGTGGGTGTGACTTTCGTCTTTCTCTGCGATTTGATTGGATGTATAAATGCATTTTGAAATGGAACTTGCAGCAGACTGACAGATGAAGGGGAGGAGTTAACAGACCCTCCGCCCAAGCAGTCTAACATACGTCATCTAAGATGGACAATCATTACAGGACAGAAGTGTATTTTCAGAAGTTTATGAAGGGACACATTTTTAAAAGAAAAAGACTTTACATTGATAAACTATTTACCATAAACGCTGCATTGTCATTTTTCGTTTCACTGGGACTTTACACCAAGTTTCATTTGTGGTAAAATAAGCACCCTAAAGAGATTTACCTTATATTTCACTTTATTACTGTCTGCAAGTGTAATCAAGTAAAGTGAACTAATAACGTTATGCCTATCCGTTGTTGTATCTCTGGTCGAAGGGAAACGTGACTTGAAAACAACAGAAGGCCTTAAGAACTGCATGTCATTTACAAATTAATGAAAAGTAATAATCTTATTTATCACAAAAAATATGTATATATGTAAAAATATAAAACGTCTATATCACATGACTTAAGCTTCTGCCCTGTGAGTGTTGTGTAGAGAGAGGTGAGCTGCAAGATACGTACGACGTCCTGCCGTCATCGAAACATGTCGAAAAGAAGTCATGACTCAAAAAAACGAGTGAATAAAAACCTTCTTCTGACGGTTCTCTTCAAATCTGAAACTACTGTGTAATTCACACACCCCTTGCAGCCTATCTAACAGAACATCTTCATATAAAAGGTGGGAAATCTGACATGTTTTTCTTTCATATTCAACACAACATGCAAACAAAGGAATGAAGAAACAGTCACTTTTATACGAGGCGGTAAATAAAAATAACATTGACTCAACACACACAGTAATGAGGTCAACAGGAACCAAAGAAAGCCTCATATTGAACAGATCCTGCTCTACCATGAGTCACATCTGAGACAGAGACGAGCACAAGAGGGAAAATCCATTACTTTCATGTGTCGCTTTAATTTCATGGTCTTTTCCAAGTTTGCACAGTTGTCGTCGTCGTGGATTAAACACGTGTTTTATATCACAGCGCCCCCTGCTGGACAAACTCAATTCTGTACTTCCGTTTCAGCTTTTCACTTCTGAAAAACTGATTCTTTTAGCTCAAATATAAGAAACACGAAGAATCGACGAAATGGCATTTTCATTTAAAATGGTCTTGTTTGATGCACATGTGCTCTTTAAAATATATTTGAAATAAATCCATAGCTGGCCACTTGTGTGAAGCAATGCAAGACAACCTCTTATTCACTTGTATTTCATACATAATGTATGCATTTGCATATATTGCGATCGATCTTAAATGTGAGTGTTAAAATGACCTAAGATTCATAACGTGTATTTGTCATATCAGATTTGGTGTTTGAATGAAACGACATAAATAAACCGCATCTGACCTCTAGTGGCAAATCACAGAATTGCTCTCATCTCCACAGCTCAGGTCTAATGTTGAACTATACACTTGTTCTTTATCAGCGTCTTAAAAACTGTAAACCTATATTACACATGTGCAAATAGCTAAAAGCACTGCTGGTTTGGAAAGAATTAGAAGATTTTGATTTGAAATCATTTGAGTGAGTTTTTAGTGGATTGTTCAGCATTGTGTGTGGAAGTTCTCAGTACATAGTTTGGCTTTTCCGTGTGTCTGCTGTTCCACTGGCAGAAGTGATGTGATGGTCGTCGTCTGTCCACAAGCTTTATTCACCAGCGCAACAAACACAAGAAGTGCATACAGAACAGAAGTTTCACAGTGGGGTCACACACACATCGCTCATGCCCCATAATGCCGCTCACTGCATTAAACAAAGATGTCGCATGCCACCCATCCCAGACTGTCCTTTATTTGATGATGCACCAGTGGAGTGCACAGACCTCTGCTAGGCCACGGGCTGAACAACCAAAAAAGGGCATGTCAAAATAAAGTACTATTACTGCAACGTATACATCGACAAATGTATTGTTACAGTGCCGAAATGATTTATTAAATATAAATTCAAACCAAAACAGGGAGATAAAAATACTATTTAATATAAAATTAATATTGTTCACTTCTTTACTGAACAAAACAGTAAGAATCAAGAGGGTTATCTTTTACATTCAGTCATTTAGCAGACACTTTTAGCCAAAGAAACTTACAAAGAATTCAGGGAGCATAAGCGATATGTCATACAAATCGTGGATTTGTGTTCAGTTTTGTAATATTTTATGGCTGTATTATATTGATAGAAGTGCAAACTGTACTCAAATATATGTAATGCTATATATGGTTGAGAATTTACTTTGCTGTTTATCTTAAGATGCATTTTCCCAAAACATGCAACTTAACAGCATTAGAAATTGTCAGAAATTAACCTTAGGTTAAAGAACGATATTTTCACCAAGAATTAATATGGCAAATTGCCACAATTATGACATCACAAAAAAACTATAGAATCCTGCCCAAAACTCAATATGTGCTGATGTAATGTAAACTATACTGGGCTGCGTTCAGATCCGACTAAACGTATTAAACGGAAACGGTTGTGCGGATGTGATGACGCAAGAGTTGAACTATGGCAGCTGAGAAGGACATTCTTCGTGTTCTTTTTAAATCATTTTCGGACCCTGATGAAATCGCTATAAATACGTGTTGAATCGTGCAAAATAAATCTCTTCTAATATCTTCAATTGCTGCGTTTATCGGACACATTTAAACGACTTTACTTGGATCCATTGTGCGAGCTGTCTCTTTAAAAACGAGTTTAAAAACTCAATCATTCAACTGTTGTTACGGTGACGTCGCACCGGAGGCTGATTTAGACGCCTCTGATTGGCTATTACATGACTAATCTCAACAAATCCGTCTGTCATTGGCTGTAATGTTTGCTCGTGCAGCTCTACATGTAATGCTGTTTTTGACGTTTTCATTCATTTTCAATCGCGACAGTAAGCAACAGTCATATATTTCTTTTAGTTGAGCACGGGGCGTTTCTTCCCCGTTTATCACACATTATGTCTCATTTCCTATCCTGCCTGTAACTTATACTTTAAAAGCGCACTGGAACATTTCATTACCTTAAACTGACCATAACATGCTCGCTGCTGTATCCGCGACGACCGTCTGTTACCTGTCCGGCACCTGCTGATGTAACACGGAGCAGTAGCGCGCGCATCCCTGTGAAGAACTTCCGGCTACGGCTCCTCCCCCGGCGCAAATTTGATCAGTACAATTTTGTTGCGATGATAGAAAGCTGTAATAATCAAGCATAATGATCATTTTTATACTGAATGTAATTATTTTTAGTATGACCAGAAGGGCATATTTACATTTTGAGCAAAGGGGCAGGAGCCCCCCCTGTGCACGCCACTGTGACGCAAGATGGTTAGTCGAGAGGTTAGGCTTGTTTGAGATGAGCAAAATCTGCGCAGAACCGATCACCGGTGATCACCGCGAGATGCATGACGGTTAGAAAAGTGTATCGGATTGAGCAGTCGAGCGCAGTTGCTCTGCTCCGACTGCGCTATTTAAAAGCATGATGGGAAACGACTGAGTGACGACACAGCTTCAAGCTCATTGGCTGAGAATGTCAACTGATACATTTTCTTTTCATTCTAAGAATTAGATTACGCATCTATTTATTTATATTTACATGCAAACTAAACAAAAACAAAAAGTGAAGTTAAGAATTAGGACATGCGTTTATTTTATATTTCTCTTCATTAGAATTCTTCCTTGTTGTAATTTTCTCTTTATTCTATTGTATGTTTGTGTGAATAAATCAATCCATTAAAAATATACACGCACACATACATATCTAAATGGACTGTTTAGTCATTATGCCTCATCTTTGTGTGTGTGGCAGGAAGGGCGTTTCTGTGTTTCATCTTCGTAATTGATGGCCATTCTAGCCTATCACCTGCGCGTTTGGATTATTTGAATGGAACCGCATGCCTTTTGGACTTTGCAATGCCCCAAGTACGTTCCAGAGGTTAATGGAGAGACTATTTGGTGATCAGCGGTGTCAGTCCCTGCTCTTATATCTTGACGATGTTGTTGTGTTTTCCTCCTCTGTAGCCCAGCATCTAGAAAGATTAGAGATGGTCTTGAGTCGGTTGGAGAGAGAAGGACTCAAGGCAAAGCTAGAGAAGTGTGTTTTCTTCAGGCCAGAAGTCAAGTACTTGGGCCATGTCATATCCGCGCAAGGGGTGGCAACCGATCCAGGTAAAATCGAGGCTGTTGCAAGGTGGCGTTGCCCTGAGACTGTCTCAGAGTTACGAACCTTCCTTGGCTTTGCAAGCTACTATAGGCGCTTTGTGGAGGGGTTTGCAAAGTTGGCAGCCCCTCTGCATAAGCTAGTTGCTGAAGTGTTGGGAGGTAAATCAGGTAAGCGACGAGGGCAGAGTTTGGGTCCTGTCTGGACCGAGGACTGTCAGACAGCATTTGAGGCACTTAAAATAAGGTTAACATCTGCCCCAGTACTGGCTTACGCAGATTTTTCCAAACCCTTCATCCTAGAAGTAGACGCTAGTCATGGGGGACTGGGGGCAGTTTTGTCCCAAGAATTTGAAGGGAAAACCCAACCCATCGCATATGCCAGTCGTAGCCTAAGGCCCACTGAGCGCAATATGACCAATTACAGCTCGATGAAACTAGAGTTTGTAGCACTCAAGTGGGCCATGGTGGAAAAATTCAGGGAATATCTTCTAGGGCACAAGTGCATAGTGTTCACGGATAATAATCCCTTAAGCCATTTAGCCACAGCGAAGCTTGGAGCCACGGAGCAACGCTGGGCCGCAGAGTTGGCTGCTTTCGACTTTGAGATACGATATAGGTCAGGAAGGAGCAATGGTAACGCAGACGCTCTCTCTCGCCAGAACCCAGTTGTTCGAGGTCAGCTCGAGGGTTTGGCTGCAGGTGTTGTTGTCCCTGAGTTGCTACAGCAGGCCATTGGTATAGGATGTGCTGCACAGGCAGATGTGAGGGTAGTGAGTGCGTTGCCAGGCTATTCTGCCCCCGACCTGCGATCTATGCAGGAGACTGATCCCGTTATCGGACCGGTAATAAAGTTCTGGGAGCAGGGCCAGCGTCCAGGACCTGAGGAGCGGCATCAGTTGACCAAACCATGTCTGACTCTCCTCCAGCAATGGAATCGATTAGAGGCAAGGGAAGGAGTGTTATATCGGAAGATATTTCGTCCTGATGGAGGTGAAGAGTGTTACCAATTAGTGTTGCCTGATGTTTTGAGGGAAGAGGTTCTGATGCAGCTCCACCAACAACATGGCCATCAAGGGGTAGAACGCACCAGTGAGTTGATTCGGCAGCGGTGCTATTGGCCAAATATGTTGACCGATATTACCCTTTGGTGTCAAGAATGTGAACGTTGTCAGCTCGCCAAGGATAGTCGGCCAGTAGCACGGGCTTTTATGGGCCATTTATTAGCTTCAAAGCCTAATGAAGTCCTTGCGATTGACTTTACTGTGCTTGAACCCTCACATTCTGGACAGGAAAACGTATTAGTGATGACTGATGTGTTTAGTAAATTTTCTATGGCGGTGCCTACACGAGACCAAAGAGCTGAGACCGTAGCCCAAGTCTTGGTTGAAGAGTGGTTTTATAAATTTGGTGTTCCTGGCAGAATTCATTCAGACCAGGGCCGGAATTTTGAGTCCTCCCTTATTCGACAGCTTTGCGAGCTATATCAGATTAAGAAATCTCGTACCACTCCATATCACCCTGCCGGTAATGGGCAGTGTGAGCGGTTTAACCGCACCTTGTATAACTTGCTGCGAACATTGCCGGGCCCTAGAAAGAGGGACTGGGTGTCTTGTTTGTCACAAGTTATATTTTGTTATAACACCACCCCCCATCAAGTGACAGGAGAGTCTCCACACTATTTAATGTTCGGTCAAGAACCCCAGTTGCCGGTAGACTTTTTGCTTGGTAGAGTGCCGGAACCGGTTGCCGGAAACGTACACAGCTGGGTCATAGAACATCGTAGGCGGTTACAAGTTGCCTTTGAGGGGGCACGCGAGCGGCTGAAAGCTGCGGCCGACCGTCGTAAGAGGCGGCATGACCAACATGTCCGGGACCTACCCTTTTCAGAGGGTCAGTTAGTCTACTTACGAGATCATACAGTGCGGGGTCGCCACAAGATCCAGGACTTGTGGAGTTCAGTGACTTATAAGGTGATTCGGTCCCCGGAGGAGGGAGGTGCCGTGTATGCTATTGCGCCGGTTGCAGATTTGGGCAAGGTACGACGAGTGCATCGTTCTCTGCTGAAGGCTTGTGTCCGGAGGGACATTACACCTGTCAACCAGCCTACTGGGGTTGTAGAAGCTCAAGATGACCCGCAAGAGTACGAAGGGATAGACGATGACGATTTGATGGTATTGGCACCAGAGATCCCTCAGATTGTTCAGGGTATAGGACCTTGGATTGTGAGGCGCCCAGCGCAGCTTGACGTGCAGGAAGAACTATGGCCGGTAGACCTACGTCCTGGTGGTGCGACTTTGGAGTTGGAGGAACGGGTTGTAGAACCTATGGTGAGCGAAAGTGAGACCGACCCTAGTTCCCATAATGAAAGGGTTGTCTCCCCTCGGCGCTCGAGTCGAGCGGGAGCAGGTCAGCATTCGAATTTGCATCGTCTGCCTCGGGCTGTGGGAGACGTAAGGAATGAGGTGACCGATGATTCTGGGATGGTAGCCAACAGCATTTCAGCTTTGTTTAGGCCTTGGAGTTAATAAAATAGTGGTATCTTTGTAATTGACCTCAGTCCATCGTCGGGGCGCCGATTCAGAATGGTGGGGTAGATGTGGCAGGAAGGGCGTTTCTGTGTTTCATCTTCGTAATTGATGGCCATTCTAGCCTATCACCTGCGCGTTTGGGCTATAAAATAGCAAAGCATTTACCGCTTGTCAGGCGTCACGTTGGAATCGCTGCGTCGTTAACGCGCTTTCGTCACTGCTTCCTGGAAACCGGATGCGAGCACCCGAGCCGGTAAGAAAGCGCTGCTAGTTGTTTTTAGCTCATGTAGTGCACTTTATGTGAAGTGCGTTCTTTTAATATACCTTTTAGAGACACCGCTTTGCTTTGGAGAGCGTGCTTTGGTCTACCGCTGTGCAAGCCCATTACGATCGCTATTGTTTGCATGTACTGGATGTGGATACTGAAGGTAGGGAGAGGTTGCTAATCTCTTGCTAATCGTGCTCCGTTGTATGAAAGGCATGTTTTGAAGTGCCAGTTTGTATTTAAGGTGTCCTAATCCATACCCTTTCTCAATCGTGAGAACCAATCCATACCCTCTCTCAGTTGTGAAAACCTGAGTTCCCCTCCAGAGAAAGTTACGTTCATTTTCCTTGATCGGTATGTATTAGTTTTATATGTAGGTATTCAGTTAAGAAGTTATCTAGTAGAGTAACAATCTCATGTTGTTTATAGGTCCGTAAAGGGCAATAACTGTTTTCAAGTCGGGGTGCTCCGTGTTCATTTACGGCCGCAGTGCTGTCCTGTTTCTGTTCCGGTCCTGTTCCAACGGTTAACTGTCAACTGATTTCTAGCATTTTGTTTCGCTGGACTGCTCTTGGCTACAAGGATTGTTAAAATCAAAACTGAAATCTTTGCTTTCTCCCATTCCAATTTATTTTGAGTTTTCTTTTTCATTTGTATTTAATTTTGTTTCTAAAGTTGAATGATCTCTTCGCTATTTTGTTTTGGAAATCTAATTATCTTTTTTTGAAAAGTTTATTTCTTTAACACTATTTTGTTTCAAAATGCTGGACTGGTTTGTTTGATTAATAATTTTGTCTGAAGTTTGCGTTGTTTCTTTTATTGATTTCTTTATATATTTTGTCGCCATTGACATTTGGGTTTAGTCTCAAACAACGGTCTATTTCAATTTATTAGTTAGAATACTATATTGGCTATTTAGATCTCTTCTTTAAGCCTGAATGATCCTCCCATCTACCAAAAGGTTTTCTGTATTTGATGTATCCCTTTTTGTGTGTTAGCAGGGCCTGAGCACTAGGGGCAGAGGATTCTTATCGGGGTGATGGTATCTTTCTCACCGTGTGTAGTGCTTGGTATTAACACCTGAGTGTTTGATTGTATGCGTGCGTGTGTGTGTGTGCACAGTGACGTGCAGTGGTCCTGCATCTGTGGGTGGTACACCACGACTCTCTGCCTCTGTGCCCTCGTCCCTGCCTGGACCTGGTTCTAACACTAGTAGGGTTCCAAACCTGAGCAAGGTCCCTCATATCCTTCTTATACTGTCATTTTAAATATTGTCAATAAAATATATTTTTGTACGATGACCCATGTCTCTGACACTGAGTGATACGAACCTGTGTGTGCCTTTCGTTGGGGTTTATTCTAAGTCTTTGGGTGAAATTCCCATCGTGGCGTAGTCGGAGTGTGAATGGTACAATCTTATCCATGGTAAAACTTTGAACCCCCTTATTGCCCTCGTGTCACCCGCCACATGTGGTTTCATCTGAGAAGTGTCTGGGTCTTAAAACAAGGGAAGAAATTCTGAAGAATGTTTGCTACAATACAGCTTTGACTTGTATGGTATGGAAAAATACTATGGACGTGAAATGGTGGCAGAAACCTGCTTGTTATTAAATATGATAAACATTTGTTATGACCTCTGTCTCTCAAAAGCAACTTGCTTTTTACTTCATTTACCATTTGTTTATACAATCCTTGAAAATGTCTTACATGTGTAAGCTGTTTATTTGTACATTATTTGACAGTACATTCAGAGATTATTATTGTAACCATCTTCATGTAAAAACAGTGGTATTTCGATTACATCCACTTAATTGTCCGCGATAAAAAACGCGACCGCGATCTCCTCCGTTGTTCACGTTTGCAGGCGACAAAACAGCGAGATTCATGAAGTGTCCGACTTCAAAGGTGTTTTCTGACTCCTCCCCCCATATACTGCAGCCGCCTCCTCTCACCTACATTACAGGCGCATCACAAACAAGCCTATTATTTTGATGAATAAATGTGATGTAGAATGCCTTTGCATCTAAATGAAAGACGGCTCAGAATCAGACATTCATAAATGTCTCTTTAAACACTCGGTTCGACCCAAGAACAAAGAGACAAAAGGAATGGAAAATAAACCTTGTTTTGATGTCTTCATGATCATTATACTGAATATTTTATTATTAGTTACACTACCCTGTTGAAAAAAGCAGCATGGGTAGTTTTTGAAGCATGTTAGCTGGTTTTTGCTGGTTTAAACTGGTCAAGAGCTTAAACCAGATCCCATGCTTCAAAAACTACCTTACCAGGAGATGCATTTTTTTAGTCACTAATAGTCACTATTA